>NC_136515.1:36910273-36912773 GCF_053919585.1 Euprymna scolopes
TTTGTATATATATATATATTAATGTATATATATTCATATGTATATATGTATATATATATATATATATATTTATATATATTTGTATATATATATATATATATGTATATATATACATGTGTATTATATATATGTATATATATAATATATTTATATATATTTGTATATATATTTTATATATATATGTATATTTATATACATATATTTATATATATATTGATATATATAATTATATATATGTATATTTTTATGTATATATATTTTTATTTATGTATATATATTTATACATATTTATATATATATATATATATATTTATAGATTTTTGTATATATATATTTATATATATATATTCATATATATATTTATATATATATTAATGTATGTATTTATATATTATTCATATATATTTTTATATTTTATATAGTTATATATATATTTATATTTATATATATATATGTATTTATATATATGTATATTCATATATATTTTTATATATATATTCATATATATTTATATATATATGAATATATATATATGAATATATATATATATTTTTATATATATATACATATATATTTATATATGTTCAGATATATATATATATTCATATATATATATATATTCATATATATACATATATATTTATATATATGCATATGTATACATATATCTATATTGTTATATATATATATATACATATGTATATATATACATATTTATATATATATATATACATATGTATATATATATATTTTTATGTATATACATATTTGTATATATATTTAAATATGTATATTTTTATATATTTTTTATATATATATATTTTGTATATATATTTATATATATATTGTATGTATATTCATATATATACATATATATATATATATTTGTTTATATATATGTATATTTATATATATGTAAATATTTTTATATAGTATATATATATATTAATGTGTATATATATATTTGTTTACATATATGTTTATATATTTGTATATATATATTTATATATATACATATATTTTATATATACATAAATTTATATATATACATATACTTATACATTTTAATATATATATATATTTTATATATTTATTTATATATATATTAGTATATATATACATATTTATATGTATGTTTATATTTATATACATATTTATACTTATATATATATATATTTATACATATATATGTTTATATATATATTTGTATTTATATGTATATTTATATATATTTATATGTATATTTATATATATTTATATATATATATATATATATATATATATATATAAATATATATAAATATATATTTATATACATATATATTTATATATATATATTAATATATATATATTTATATATATATTAATAGATATATATTTATATATATATATTTATATATATATATTTATATATATATATTTATATATATATATTTATACATATATATATTTATATATATATATATTTATATATATATATATTTATATATATGTATTTATATATATATATATTTATATATATATATATTTATATATATATATTTATATATATATATATTTATATATATATTTATACATATGTATATTTTTATATATATATTTATGTTTATGTATATATATTTATATGTATATATTTGTTTATATATGTTTCTATATATATATGTTTCTATATATATATTTTTATATGTATATATATTTATATGTATATATATTTATATATGTTTCTATATATATATGTTTCTATATATATATTTTTATATGTATATATATTTATATGTATATATATTTATATATATTTATATATATATATATATATATATTTTATATATATATTCATACATATGAATTTAAGTATATGTATACATATATATGTATTTATTTATATATTTTTATATATATGTATTATTTATATATATGTATTTATTTATATATTTTTATAGATATTTATTTATATATATATATATTTATATACATATATTTATATATATTGATATATATAGTTATATATACATTAAAAATATATTATATATATTTATATTTATGTATATATATTTATATTTATGTATATATATTTATATTCATATTTATGTATATATATTTATATTTATGTATATATATTTATATTCATATATATGTATATATTTATATTCATATATATGTATATATTGATATATATATATTTATATGTATATTTATATATATATTAATGTATGTATTTATACATATATATATACATATATATTTTATATTTATATATTTTTATATTTATATATTTATATATATTTATATATGTATATATATATTTATGTATATTTTTGTATATATATATATATTCATATTTATGTATATATTCACATATATTTATATATATGTATGAATATATATATATGAATATATATATATATGAATATATATATATATATGAATATATATATATTTTTATATATATATTTATATATATTTTTATATATATATATGAATATATATATATATTCATATA
>NC_136515.1:36925273-36960273 GCF_053919585.1 Euprymna scolopes
AAAACTAAGGAAAAAAAAAGTAAGGAAAACTAAGGAAAAAAAAGTAAGGAAAACTAAGGAAAAAAAAGTAAGAAAAAGTAAGGAAAAAAGTAAGGAAAACTAAGGGAAAAAAGTAAGGAAAACTGAGGAAAAAAAGTAAGGAAAACAAAGGAAAAAAAGTAAGGAAAACTAAGGAAAAAAAGTAAGGAAAACTAAGGAAAAAAAGTAAGGAAAACTAAGGAAAAAAAGTAAGGAAAACTAAGGGAAAAAAGTAAGGAAAACTAAGAAAAATAGTAAGGAAAACTAAGGGAAAATGTAAGGAAAACTAAGGGAAAAATAAAGAAAACTAAGAAAAAAAGTAAGGAAAAGTAAGGGAAAAAAGTAAGGAAAACTAAGGAAAAACAAGTAAGAAAAAGTAAGGGAAAAAATAAGGAAAACTAAGAAAAAAAAGTAAGGAAAACTAACAAAAAAAAGTAAGGAAAACTAAGGGAAAAAAGTAAGGAAAACTAAGGAAAAAAAAGTAAGGAAAACTAAGGGAAAAAATAAGGAAAACTAAGGAAAAATAGTAAGGAAAACTAGGGAAAAAAGTAAGGAAAACTAAGGGAAAAAAGTAAGGAAAACTAAGGGAAAAAGTAAGGAAAACTAAGGGAAAAAAGTAAGGAAAACTAAGGGAAAAAGTAAGGAAAACTAAGGGAAAAAAGTAAGGAAAACTAAGGGAAAAAAGTAAGGGAAAAAAGTAAGGAAAAAAAGTAAGGAAAAAAAGTAAGAAAAAAAAGTAAGGAAAAAAGTAAGGAAAAAAACAAGAAAAAAAAGTAAGAAAAAAAACTAAGGGAAAAAAGTAAGGGAAAAAAGTAAGAAAAAAAAGTAAGGGAAAAAAGTAAGAAAAAAAAGTAAGAAAAAAAACTAAGAAAAAAAAGTAAGGGAAAAAAGTAAGAAAAAAAAGTAAGGGAAAAAAGTCAGGAAAAAAAGTAAGGAAAAAAGTAAGGGAAAAAAGTAAGGGAAAAAAGTAAGGGAGAAAACTAAGAAAAAAAAGTAAGGGAAAAAAGTCAGAAAAAAAAGTAAGAAAAAAAAGTCAGAAAAAAAAGTAAGAAAAAAAAGTAAGGGAAAAAAGTAAGGGAAAAAAGTAAGGGAAAAAAGTCAGAAAAAAAAGTAAGAAAAAAAAGTAAGGGAAAAAATTAAGGGAAAAAAGTAAGGGAAAAAAGTAAGAAAAAAAAGTAAGGAAAAAAAAGTAAGGAAAAAAGTAAGGAAAAGTAAGGGAAAAAACTAAGGGAAAAAAGTAATGAAAACTAAGTAAAAACAGTTATCGTAAAATAAACATCGTCTCTAATCGAAATAAATCCCATTCTCTAGAGAAATGGTAAGGGAATAACATAACGTGCACCTCCAAACGCCGCTCTTCTCATTGTTCCTCCATTTCCTCGTCCTATTATACTCCCCAATCTCTTCTTTAAAACTCTCACCTTCTCTTACACTGAACCTCCTCTGTTCTCTCCCCTGGCAGTTTTTTCCCATTGTGTCTGCAGCGGACACACGGATATTTGCCTTCCAGCCACAACCATAATATTTTCTAACGTGTATTGCCACGCTGTTGATACGGCGTCCCAAAGCTTTTAACGCATTTAGTTATCGAAATTCATTGCTACCATGGGATTCACACATATTTGCGTTGTGCTAACTTTACACACACACACACACTGTTATACTCTATGATAAAAAATCAATGCATATATATATATATATATATATATATATATATATATATATATATATATTGCAGGTTTCTATAATGCAGTGCCATTAATAAGTAAACTTTTATTAAAAGAATTTAATTGTAGACACAGGTTAACCTTCTCACACCATAGAAACACCTCCTATAATAATGCATATAATCTCAATCAGTAAATTACATAACAAAAACACATTTCTTTCATTTCTGTTACAACCCTATGTTTGAATTTTAACAGATATATGCTTTCCAGAAAGAATATTAAATGCGTTCATATCTTTTAAAAACATATTACCGATTATATGACGTTATCAAAACTCTCCCTCTCTTTAAAAACGCAAGATCCCCTTCTTTTTTGAATTTCCAACGTTTTTTTTTTTTCGTTTCCGAAATAGAACAGCGTCACACTGGGCACATGAAAAATTTTTTTCAAATGTTTGTACTAGTATTTTTGTTTTCTTAATCTCATTCATCCAGAGGAAGTCTCGAAATAAAGACGAAACGTTGATGAACACATAACTTAGTTTGTTCCTCTCTCTCTCTCTATATATATATATATAGAGAGAGAGAGAGAGAGACAACTAGGGAGTTCCAAAATTAATGCCTCCTATTTTTAATTCCGCTCGAATGAATCAGAATGGATTACAAATGGCATTGTTATGATGATTGAACTCATGCATTCATGACCTGAAAGTTTATCTCTTTGTTGCAGATATTGATGCTGTGAGATTCTAAGAAAGGCACCCCTGTCATAGACGTGCATCAGAAGCAGGAAAATGTCATCGAATCCCTCCATTCAGAAAAAATGGATAGACAAACTTCCATATGTTAAACGTTTACGAAGCCGATTCAGTTGACATCAGCACAGTTGGGAGATGAATTTGTCGATTTCAGAGTGACGGCAGAGCTGTTAGTGGCAAAGCTCGCTGCGGCTTTTACGACCGAGACATCGTTCATCGCTGGATAAAGTGCATAGAAAATGGTGTAGAAAAATAAATTTTGGCGCACAAACGACGCTCTATGTAATGGCAGCGTCTTTGCAGCTCTTCAACGTTTTACTGTTACCTAAAAAATAAGAGACCTTACTTTTGGAATAAAACTTCGTATATATATATATTTATATATAAGTCTGACGAATTCTCACAAGAATGAAACGCGGAATATTCTGTGTAGCTTAATTGCCATATATATTTTCATAACTTTCGACATACATACACACATATATATATATATATATATATATATATATATATATATATATATATATATATATATATATATATATATATATAAAGGGGTGGTCATCAACAATGTGTATTTTTTAACATTATTTTATTATTCCGTGTTTTGGTTTTTCATTGAAAATTATGTTTAGATCATTGTAATAATGTTTTTTTAAATCATTGAAATCGTTTTAACGCGTTTCAGACTTTCTGTGAAGCGTCATCTTAAGAAAGTATTTTAAATGTTTAGAATATATTGAAGATGTGTTAAAAATGTAAAAGATTATTCTCGTAGTTCATTTGAAATGTTTCCGAGAGGTGGAAACATGTGTAAGTGATTCTACTTTTCATTCGTATGTCAAACACGATTTCATTTATATAATCAATTAGAATAATGAATAATTTTTCTAATACATTAAGGAATACTATAACAATACTTATAATACTCCCCACTCCCATGTAGATTATTGTAAAATAGCAACTCATGTTTTTTTTAATGTGCGAAAATGTACGTACGATCAAGAATTTCCTAAGATTTTTCTTTATCTTTTTCTTCTTCTTCGTCTTCTTCTCCTTCTTCTTATCATATATATATATATATATATATATATATATATATATATATATATATATATTTATTTATTTATTTATTTATTTATTTTACCCACTAGTAGAATCACAGGCCATCATTAAATATTTTTGAAAACAACTTGTGGCTTTTTCTGGAGTCTAAGTAGCAAAATGTCTCCCCAGATTACTAGTACTCTCCACCTCTTTCGATAAACTTTGCAGTTGGGTTTGCGTTATCGGAACAGCCACTTACCATTGATTTCTCGTTGTCAGCGACCATTATTATTCACTGAAATTTAGGTAGCAATGAGCCTTGCTTATTATTATTAGTAGTAGTAGTATTTGTAGTGGTGTTTTTGTTTTGAAGGGTATTTTTATGACGTTTCGGCTTCTTGCATTTTTTAATGTGAAGAAGCTTTTGCTTCGGACTAACGTTCGAGATAAAAAGAAACGAAGAGAAGAGTGAGCAAATAGTGATAAAAATTACACACAGTTAACGGGAAGTAAAGAGAAACAAGCAGAAAAAACGAAAGAGATATATAAGAGAGAGGAGTGGGGGACGTTTATGCAGAAGGAAAGGCTTAATTTCCAGAGGGCGGGGAGGAGTGCTTGTCCTAATTTTTCCAGTTTATGAGATGACGAGAAAAAACGCGACACTTGTTTGGGTGTTTTCTGCAATGTTGAAGTTCTATTTTTAGAATATTGGTTCCTGCAACGAAAACTTTACTTAACATTAAAGAAGGAAAATATAAACAAGTACAATATGAAAAAAAGGAGATAGAACAAGAACAAAACGAAGCAAAAAGAATTTGGCTTTTTGGTAAATAGCAAAGTGTTGTATCTGTTCTTATGCTGTACTTCATCAGTGAAGAATATATCCTTCCAGACTGGATACAATTTTAATCTTTGTTCCAATCTAGAGTGTATCTTTGTAGGGAAACTGGATTTTCCCCACACCAAAACCTTTTTTTTTTCATATATAATTTAATAAAGCAAAGCACATACTCAAACATTTCATTAATTTAGGATTGAGTTATGTTTAAAACCAATTCATTTTTATTGGTATTTAATAGCCGTAATTTGCAATGAATTTATCAATTAACCCATCTCTTAATACGTTCCTATCATTCTAATCTTCTCCGACTTTTGATTTACATCGCCTATTTTATATTGTTTATCACTGTTGTTTTCATCACCCTCTCACTCCCTCTCTCTCACTTCCTCTCCCTCTCTCTCTCCCTCTCTCTCTCTCTCTCTCTCTCTCTCTCTCTGTTTATTGCTAACTATACAACTCGATTCTCTCAACAAAAGCAAATATCACCAAATTAGTAATGTCATTTAAACTGGAGAAGACAAGAGAGAAGGGGAACTTTAAATAATAATGGCTTCACAAATGCTATTTCCGATTCCTACAATCTAATCCGAGCTCAATGAGCGACACATCGAGTTACGGTTTTCTAGTGGGGAAGTGATGCATTTAATAACTGCTTTCTTTGAAAATCTCCAAAACAGATATTTGGTAAACAACTGATAATCCTCTTTCCTATTTCCCGTTTTTCTTTAGAATCCTTGCTTATGCTTCACGACTCATAGAGATAGATTCCCCACTGGCATTCGGTGAATTTTCCAGCTGTAAAAAATCTAAATCTGCAATAAATATATTCAGTTAATATTCCAAAGATTGACAGTGCTTGTAGCGGCTATGGGTTAGTGTTAGAATAGCATTGCTGTTACTAGAAATAAGAAAGAGGAAAGTGTTTATGCATTGTTAGCAGTCGGGGGCTACGTTTATGGATAACGTTTCTTGAAAATATAAAACAAATATTAAAAATGAAGAATTAAAGAAAAAAATGAAATTAATTTTTTAAAATCCAACCGATTACAGTTATTGGAAATATTGATCACTTGAATGTTTAGCTTTTGACTTATATGTTTATTGATACATTTCGATAAACGTCACATACAAGAGTGGTGCACATGGTATGACAATTCAAATACAAAATTAAGATCAAAAGTATTTCCCTAAAAATATTGACGAAATATTGTAAAAAGTATACATGAATATTAAATGTAATTCAGTTTTCTAAGCTAGGAAGATGAATTTGTAAGTACTAAGAAATTTTCCACAAGAAAAAATCGTTGATGTTTTGTATATGATAAAAAATGTTACTTTAGAAAGACAGAAATAATTGTATTATAATAAAAGTGTTTTTATGAATATATTGAACATTGTTCTTGCATTAACTAAGATTAAGAAAGAGAGTGAATTTTGATTCTATCTTTTTCTATCATAAAAATAGAATAGCCAGATTATTTTATTTCAAACATGTTTGTGAACCCGAATGTTTAAATAATGGTTAGGATTAGTATTGAAATTATGATTAGGGTTTATAAATTAGATGATTATTGCGACTGTAAGTTGGCCTCCATCATGAATATTTCATCTTTGTTACCATGTGCCGAATTAACCAATTCAATCTTAAAAAACAGATAAACTCTTTTTAGGCTCTACATAAACCGCGAGAGAGGAAGGAGTATTGTTTGAATTCCTGAAAGCCAAAATACAATAAAACTTTGCTCTCATGAGTTTTATGGAAGATTATTGAATTTAATTGTAAATTTTCAAAAAAATAATGTCCCTATATTTATAAAGATAAAATAAACCTTACGTCTAGAATACTTATTCCAGTTTTGATTAAATTTTAATAGGTATTATACATCAATTATTAAATGTTTTCCGAATTTTAGTTTCTTTTGAAGCATCTTAACAGTTTTTTAGGGAAGATGATTGATCCATAGTCATAACGCATTAATTAAGCAAGAGTTTCCGAATTACACTTTCCTCTGAAGACCTCTTCAGCTTAAGCCTTAAATTTTAAACATTTCTTTGAGTGGAACTCTTTAGTTTTTGATTTACATTAGAAAAAGTATTCGAGAGACAGGTTTACTATTACTAAAACTTTTATTCCTCGTGAGGAGTTAAAAAAAATGATGCAACACATTTCTGTTGAGGAATATCTGCCCTGATTGCATTCTTCTAGTATATATACAAAAATATTCTTTTAATATATATACAAAAATATTCTTTTAATATATATACAAAAATATTCTTTTAATATATATACAAAAAATATTCTTTTAATATATATACAAAAATATTCTTTTAATATATATACAAAAATATTCTTTTAATATATATACAAAAATATTCTTTTAATATATATACAAAAATATTCTTTTAATATATATACAAAAAATATTATTTTAATATATATACAAAAATATTCTTTTAATATATATACAAAAATATTCTTTTAATATATATACAAAAATATTCTTTTAATATATATACAAAAATATTCTTTTAATATATATACAAAAATATTCTTTTAATATATATACAAAAATATTATTTTAATATATATACAAAAAATATTCTTTTAATATATATACAAAAATATTCTTTTAATATATATACAAAAATATTATTTTAATATATATACAAAAATATTATTTTAATATATATACAAAAATATTCTTTTAATATATATACAAAAATATTCTTTTAATATATATACAAAAATATTCTTTTAATATATATACAAAAATATACTTTTAATATATATACAAAAATATTCTTTTAATATATATACAAAAATATTCTTTTAATATATATACAAAAATATTCTTTTAATATATATACAAAAATATTCTTTTAATATATATACAAAAATATTCTTGTAATATATATACAAAAATATTCTTTTAATATATATACAAAAATATTCTTTTAATATATATACAAAAATATTCTTTTAATATATATACAAAAATATTCTTTTAATATATATACAAAAATATTATTTTAATATATATACAAAAATATTATTTTAATATATATACAAAAATATTATTTTAATATATATACAAAAATATTCTTTTAATATATATACAAAAATATTATTTTAATATATATACAAAAATATTCTTCTAGTATATATACAAAAATATTCTTTTAATATATATACAAAAATATTCTTTTAATATATATACAAAAATATTCTTTCAATATATATACAAAAATATTCTTTTAATATATATACAAAAATATTCTTTTAATATATATACAAAAATATTCTTTTAATATATATACAAAAATATTCTTCTAGTATATATACAAAAATATTCTTTCAATATATATACAAAAATATTCTTTCAATATATATACAAAAATATTCTTTCAATATATATACAAAAATATTCTTTTAATATATATACAAAAATATTCTTTTAATATATATACAAAAATATTCTTTTAATATATATACAAAAATATTCTTTTAATATATATACAAAAATATTCTTCTAGTATATATACAAAAATATTCTTTTAATATATATACAAAAATATTCTTTCAATATATATACAAAAATATTATTTTAATATATATATATACATACTAGTGTTGGGGCAGTTTTGTTTGCTTAGAACATACTTTTCAATTGCTCCTACTAATGATAAAATGATTATTAGAAATTATTGATTTTTTTACTAAAAGTAAAATCTAGAGATCACCCTCGCGTATACTTTTTTTTATTGTTGCGATGATATATGCACTAATATGGGAGTTACGATAGTTCTAACATTAAAAACATAGTAAACGACTGGATTACTTAATACATAGTTTTTTTTTTTTACCAGAATCTGTAATTGTATCGGAATCGTGAAAACTATTAAAATCGTCCCATCACTAATGCACGCTAAAGCAAAGTGCGATAGTATTTTCGTCGTAATCTTGTTTTCTCTTCGATGCTATTACGTTACAGGGCAACAAAAATCGCTTATTTCGAGCTGATATCATTACCAACGGCTGAGATGACATAATCGGGAACAGACTGCGGCTTAGATTACTGGAAATAAAATGCATTACTTTTTTTCATTTCTTGGGTTTTGTTTTTTATTGGGGTGCGGACATTTTAACCCCCTAAAAAGATGAACACTTGTATATTTTAGACTTTTTCTTCGCCTCTTATTCTTCGCCCGAAAATAAAAAATAGGGCATAATGTCGGTAAATAATAAAAAAAAAAAACATAAAAGCAGATGCGAAATCGTGTTGAAGGATTTAGCAGACTGGAAAATGATACAAGTGGAAATACTACGAAAGCTTATCGTATTTCATTCTGCTTGTTTTCTTTTTTGCTTTTTTCTTCTTCCCATTATGTTATAGTGGATAGCAATGCGATATCAACGTGTATTCTACAAACGGCAAGTCGAGTTCGAATACCATCGGATCTATTCCACTTGTTATGCTAGTACTTATACAGATGATTTAATCACATTGACACACTGTTTATTATTCTCGAAGTTAAGCGACGTTGAGCTTGATGACCATTCCTGATTAACAGATACTGTATGTGCTCTCCGCTTATCCCGGCATTGTTTCAAGTCGTCTTGGTCTTCTACTTGCCATTTGAATCAAGCAATGCCAACTCAGGATATGTAGCCCTTGCTTGACAGCTACACGAAGCTACGCATACAAGGAGTGTCAATTATCACTCATTGCTAAACGAAGGTCACAAATATATAGTACTTAATAGTACTATGCTTTGGAATTTAGTGTAGATATAGTTTGCTAAATGCAATAAATATTCCTCGAGTTTCGAAAATATATAAGATAAGGATCACTAACATCGATTCACTACGTACTTATTCTGGCGCAATGGATAAAATACTGAGTTAATCGATTCTAAGTAATAGAATGTTCAATCTGCAATAAGGGCAATACTAATAATGCAATCAATAACTATTCAGACTTCTACCCGGTCATAGATGACGAAATGAAAAGCAAGCTACCCCTGTAGATTAAATAAAGAGTTTCGTTGGAAATTCTGTACGTATTCCCGGGTTCGGAACGTTGTAAAAAATAATAGCTAAGATTGAAAGCAGTAGTTCGAATAATGCAATAATAATACAGATTCGTGACTATTGTCACGATTTAGTCGCCCTTTATGTATATGAATATATCAATCATTTATTTTTCTTATATATATATAAGAAAAATAAATGATTGATATATTTGCAATAAAAATCGTGTCTAGGGAGTCAGCTAATTTCAGTTAATATTTGTAGATGTGATATCTACCGCCTGCATATCAGCAATAACTATCTTAGTTGTGTAGGACGCGTGACTTGTCACATTGTAGAATTAGATAAAATATCAAAATTAAAATCGAGGCATAGCCAATAGATTGCGCCGTGGCTCATACGGTTAGGTCGTCAGTATTGCACCCTTCATCTGTGCGACGACCTGGGTTCGCGCCTATGTCGGAACACGTCACTGATGAGATGCAGTACATTGAAACCCACTTTGCAATTGCTCGGGTCCATCTAATTTTGGGTTCTAGCTTTATCATGAAAAATGTATGTGAACGGGTATATATATATATATATATATATATATATATATATATTGTAATATTTACATACACTAGTGTATCATCCTTTCGAGAATCATCAGTGCAGGGCGCTCGGGAGATTCGAACCTAATTACATCTCTGACTCTATAGAGCAAGAAATGCAGTTGAAATTAACATTTATAAAAAGTGTAAATGTCCAGACGACGAGTATGATCTTATGATTATAACATCATGATCTACGCATGTAAGCTTAAATGACCGACTTTCAAATGAGAGTTCTCAATAATAAGAACCGAGTTCTTAAATAGGCTGACATAATTATTACTATATATATATATATATAATATATATATATATATATATATATATATATATATATATATATATATAATGGACGGGAACAGACTGCGGCTTTAATTACTAGAAATAAAATGCATTGCTTTTTTATTTCTATATGTATAGGTACTAAACCGTCCCTTTACCATTAGTGATGAGGCTACTGACCGCTTCCCCCAAATTACCGTAAACGAGGAATTGGATGAACTCCCAACCCTCGAAGAGAATGAGAAAGCAATCTGCCTGCTGTCCACTGGGAAAGCGCCTGGCTCAAATTCTATCCAAGCTGAGATATATAAAGAGGGCGGCAAGACCCTGACTGAAAACTCCATCAGCTTTTCCACATAATCTGGCAGAAGGAGGTAGTTTCCCAAGACTTCAAAGATGCCTCCATCGTACATCTATACAAGCATAAAGGTAACCACCAGGCCTGCGACAACCACTGGGAAATATCCCTGCTATGCATTGCAGGCAAGGTATTGGCCAGAGTAAATCTGAACAGGCTCATAGTTCATCTGGAAAAAGACCTCTTGCCGGAGAGCTAATGTGGATTCGTAAGGATCGTGATACTACTGATATGGTGTTTGCCGCCAGGCAACTCAAAGAAAATTGCCAAGAATAAAATGTAGACCTATGTTGATCTGACCAAAGCCTTTGACAATGTAAGCAGAGAAGGTCTCTGGAGAATAATGGCAAAGTATGGGTGTCCTAGAAAATCCATTGCCATCATACGTCAGTTTCATGACAAAATGATGGCGAGAGTGGAAGATCGTGGGGAGACTTCTGACCATGTTGAAGTCACAAATGGAGTGAAACAGGGGTGTGTTTTGGCTCCCGCCTTGTTCAGCCTCATATACTCTGCAATGCTGACGGATGCCTTAGGAGACACAGATGTGGGCATTGGGATCAGGTACAGATTTGACGTATCAACCTTCAACCTCGAGGGGCTACAAGCTAAATCTATGGTTGCATCATATACTGTAAATGATCTTCTATTTGCTGATGATTGTGCCCTTAACGCTACCTCTGAGGCAGGCATGCAACACAGTGTAAACCTATTCTCCGAGGCTTGTGAAAATTTTGATCTCACAATCAATACCAAGAAGACTGGTGATGCATCAGCCTGGTCCGGGAAAACCATATGCAGAACCCAACATTTCAATCAGGAAACAAAGACTCAATGCAGTTGACAAGTTCACCTACTTTGGCAGTACGCTCTCCGCAATGTAGTCATTGACGGGAAAATCAACACCAGACTCGCTAAAGCAAGTGCAGCGTTTGGCAGACTCCACAAAAATGTATGGGACAGAAGAGGCATCCCATCCATGGCAAAGATCAAAGTCTATAAAGCTGTCATACTCACCACATTACTCTATGGATGTGAGTCGTGAACTGTCTATCAACGACACGCTAGAAAATTAAATCACTTCCACGCCACCAGACTGAGGAAACTGCTTGACATAGGCTGTCAGAAAAGGATACCATACACAGACGTCCTCACTCGTGCTGGACTCTCAAGCATCCCCACTATCCTGATGAAGGTTCAGATTCGCTGGGTTGGTCATGTAGCCCGCATGCCAGACTATAGACTACCCAAGAAGCTTCTGTTTGCTGAGCTCCAACATGGCAAGTCACTCTGAAGGCATCACTGCCTTCAACGTTGATCCGTCATCATGGCAGCAGACAGCTTTAGATAGAGTCAAGTGGTGGGCCTCTGTTCATGACTGTGTCTTCAAATATGAAAGTTACCGAAAGGTTACTGCAGAGAAGCGCAGAAATGGCCGGGAAAGACAATGTTTTGAAAACCGACATTTGCTATGATTCCCTGTTCCCACTGCAATAGAACTTTTCAAGCAAAGATCAGGCTTATCAGCCTTATCCGTACTCACCGATGATGACTCCCCCCACCCTACCTTACAGGATGATCAGATGGTCCTCGTTGTTTCAACGGGCGAACACACACACACACACACACACACACACGCACACACACACACATATGCAGTAGAAAGGATCATAGCAATAGTGACAATTACAATTACTACAACGAAAATAGAAACAGAACCAATAGCAATAACGAAAACAACCGGAAAAAAAAACAAAGAAAAACTCAACCACTCTAGCAGTATGGATTAAGGAATTAAAGGAAAATAAAACTGAATATAAATTAAGATGGTCAATAATTGATAAAGGGGAAATATAAACCTAGCAAATCGAAAAACTGCAACATATGTATATTAGAATCTTACCATATATTAATATCAAAAGAAAAATTATTGAACAAACGACTAGATGTAATACACGGGTGTTTGCACAGAAACAGATATTTGATTTCACGAACTAGAGCAGATTAGGAAAAAAATAGTAAAAACGAAACGTATAATATAAGGAAAGAAAAAAGATACAAGGGAGGTAATCTTAGATATTAAAAATGATACCATGAGAGTGACCTCCCTCTAAACATAAGGATCGGGTAATAATAAGAATTCAAACACCAAGCAAAAAAAGAACATCAAAATAAACACGCATAAATATAAATATAAAAATAAAATTATATAAAATTATATGATAATTGAGGAAAAAAATACGAAACTACGGGTTAAAACTGAAAACTATCTCCACATAACACCAAAAGATGGAGGAAGTTAGGAGGCATGGCTTTGGAAATCTTATTACACAAATACGATGTTCAGCATGTTAAAAATATACCTTTTGTTGTAAAAAATCTAATGGATAAACATCTGAAGAAGTTGATGGGGACAGGATATTTTTATGGAAACATAAATCGTAAAATTGCCCACTCATCAATGAAACAGCTGTTATGGAAAAATCCAGGAAATAAACGAAGGTTATAAAAAGAAAACGTGAGTCTTTGAATTTTCAACAAAATTTTACATTATATATATATATATATATATATATATATATATATATATATATATATATTATATATAATTATGTTACATTTTAAAATCTGAATACTAAATATACATATATATTAATTTATATATTAAATTTTAAATTCTGAATAAAAAATGCTTCTTAATCAGTTGATTTCCAATTATATATATATATATATATATATATATATATATATGATAAGAAATCTACTGCTTAAGAAGCATTTGATATTCAGAATATAAAATTTAACAATTGAAAAGATAAGAAAAGTGCATTTAATAAATAAACATTTATCTATTCAAATTCTAATTTTCAAATAGTAACAGATTCTTGATCGGGAAAATCCGGACAGTATCTTTTTTCTGTCATATTTGTGGTAAAACTTAACACGTCCTCAAGGGTTGAAAATTGAGGTTTAAATATCCAACAGTGTGAAACGTTGGTCGAACACATGTGTCAAAATAATAGGAAATCTGCTGTTTAAGAATTGATATTTATAATTGAACATTTAACATTTAAAAGACCAGATAATTGCTTTTTAAAATAAACACATGTATAATTAAATTAAAATTTTCATAAATAAATGTTTATTACAAATGTCTCGTGACAATAAAAATTGATTTTAATTTAAAAAATATTACCACTCTATAAGTTTTGCTACCCCACGAGAGCAAAATGTGACTCAAGGGCGTTTTTAATGTGGGGAAAAATTAGCTCCCCTCCAAAATTAATATGAAGTAGCCACCCTAAATTTTGGAGTAGGAGACCCGTAAGTATGTAGTAGCACCCTACATATAATACATCCAACCATACTTTTTAAACATTGATCAATCCGGAAACTGAACTATTTCCTGTGATTAAAATAAGGAAACAAACGTTGACTCAGTTTTAGTATATTAATAGATTAGTTGACGATTAATTCGATCGAATTCATTTACAAACATTCAGTTACTTATATTGCTACCATTAAATTATTATTGTGGTCGTAAAATCCATAATCTATTCCGTTGTTAGTTTGTCTCTAGTGCCGCTGTTTGCGACCACTGCTATGAGAACAGATTGACAAAAATCTGATATCACGAAATGTGTGTTAGATTTACCTTGTTCTGCTTGATTTTGCAGGGGTTGCTAATCCATTTATGAGTCGATGTATACCCCAACCCTAGCGAGAAGACAGATTAAAATGTTTCTGACAACATGAAAATTACTTTCAAGCTTTTGTTTTTATTAATGATTCACCATTACCAAAATGATTCACTAGTACCAAAATGATTTACCATTACCAAAATGATTTACCAAGGCCAAAAGTCATCTGATGATAATGATTAATGCGGCAGATTATCAGTCGCGTGATAAATAATATCATAAGATATTTGAACATGGATGAAATTCTAAAAAGTGAATTCCTGCTAAAGGCGATCTACAACCACCTTGCAGTTTAGAGAGCAACCCCATGGTAATATGGTCAACAGATGGGAAGTTCTTGGAAAGAAACTTTGTATGTAACATTTTAGGCATCCATAAGAAGACATGTTCTTTTTTCGTTATAAGTTCATGTTCTGAATGTTTTTTAAGAAACACAAAAATAGATTTTAGTTGAACACGTTCCGTTGAAATAACGATAGCGTAGAAGGTTACTAAATACATCTCTTCCGTTGGAGAATGGCCATAGAGAACAAAAGAAAGCATACACGATCCAATTACAAAATGTACTCTGTCAATGCATTTTAGACAAACGACAGTAGAATCGTGAGTGATTGGAGATGGCCAGGTATCTTGAAGTATTTGCGCATTGATTTGGTATGGTGTCCAGATCAAAGACGCCTAGGTAGCATTTCTTGGTTGAGTAAAAGCTAACATTTATCTGTTACTATCAGCCAAGTAGAGTTGACGATGTGTCTTTGATCCGGACACCATACCGAATGAATGCTGCGATTACTAATACTAACAAGTACGGACTGATTATTGTAATGTCCTCTGCTATAGGATATGGAATATACTATAGCATTCTATAATTGTCAATTTAGAAAGCAATGAAATGCCAAATATATAGTTAACAAAAAATAAAAATCTGGGTCGCTGCACTGTCGCTAATTTCTCGTTCTATAAAGAAAGTACGTTTTAAAACAATGCAAGAAAGTACACACGACATTTCTTGAAACCTAAGCTTAATGTTTGGCATTAAATCATTTATATAAACTCGAAAAATACAGCTAACAACTATTATGAAGTTAAAGTGCCTTATATTTCATAACGGTAGTGATCCTAAGAAACTGAAAATTTAGATGAAGTATCGTTTTCCAATCAAAGTAATCTCTCGTATTACTGAATGTTTAAACTGAACATAAGTCTCGTTCCTGACAACAGCAGTCTGCTGTGGATGACTATAAATATTGCTCGTTAAATTGAACTAATCATGTTAGGGAGTGAAATAAGAAATTGCCACAAGCGTCTAATGCAATGCTCTTTGCGTAAACAAATTGAGCTTAGGTGTTTAGAAAATGTAAATCATTGTAATTTCATCTGTTTCAGAAGTAGCAAATATCATGTAACGGTTAGAACCTCTGCGCCTGGGCGGTTGAGTTTCGATACAGGCTTAAAATACTTGCTTGTTTAGCCGCACTAAATAGCTGTGATACAAAAAATACAAACGACCTATATATATATATATATATATATATATATATATATATATATATATATATATATATATATATATATGTCCTAGCGTAGAGCGCTTGACTATGTCTGGTCGTAAAATACACTTAAATATGATATTTTAATTTGTCCATATTTCGTATATATAATTACTGAGTCGTGATTTCAAAAGTTTTTTTTTTTAATATTTGGGTGGCCTCGGCTACAATCGAAACCAAAACCGTAGCATTCAAATCTGGTGACTTTATCACTGATATGAACTGATTAAAATTAAAAAATAAACTAAGGTGAATGTGCAAAATGTATAGCGATTTTTTTCTAATTTTGACCCATTTTTGACCCCTTAAAACTATTCAAACCGGCTAAAGACAAAAAAAAAAGTTCCATTAAAAAATCCAATCATTTGATGCGCCTAGCGCCGCTCTGCGACTTTTAGTTTCGCCAGAGATAGTTTGCAAATATGGAGACAGATAGACAGACAGACAGGCATACATACTAACAGACATATAGCCTTAATTATATTAGATAAAAGGATGTCTGTCTGTATGTCTCCATATTTTCAAAGTCTATCTCTACCGAAACTAAAAGTCGCAGTTGGATTTTTTTATGGACCTTTTGCTTTTATTGGTCTTTAGTGGGTTTGAATAGTTTTTAAGAAGTCAAAAATTGGTCAACATATATATATATATATATATATATATATATATATATATATATATATACACTAGCAAAATACCCGTCGTTGACTGTGTTCAAAAACAGCCTACAAAAAATGGACTCTGATTTATGAAAGTATGATAGGTTATGAAAAGGTAGGGTTGTAAAGAGATAGCTTCGAATTTGATGGTATCAAAACCAAAGCAAAATATGATGAAAGTAAAAATAAAATAGATAAACCCCATAAGTTATTATACCATACCTGTTCACACTAAAACACTTATCACAATATCCTATGGATCTATATTAAAAAAACCTTGTAAAACTTTGTGACATATTTCCATTCTATGGACGTCAGGAGCGAATGAACACCCCATAATTTTATTATACCATATTTCTTCAAACTGAAACATAATTATCAAAATTTACTTACGCAGATAGATAGGCACACACTTTAATAAAGACTTTTCATATTTCCATTCTATGGAGGCTAGGCGCGAACGCGGACCCCACAATTTTATTATACCATCCCTATTTAAGTTAAAACATACTTATCAAAGTATTATTATGTACATCTATATCAAAAACACTTGTAAATGTTTTTTTAAATTTTTATTTCCATACTTTGTGGACCATGCGCGTACGCAGACCCCACAAATTTAATGAATCATCATTATGCCAGATCAAACATACCCATTCCTGTGTCTCGATACATCTTCTATCATTATATGTGATCAGTTTTCTAAATGGTCAACCATATAGGAGCCTATTCGTGACCATACACACACACAGATGTTCAGCTTATATATATATATATATATATATATATATATATATATATATATATATATATATATATATATATTATACATGTTGGAACGATAAATTTGACGCTCTAAAGAAACCAGCACTACAACTTTATTTTACATATTTATTATGAAAATCAACTCGGGTAACTTCATTATGTAGTAGAGCTGGCATCTCTTCAATGTAGCCGTTTTCAGCCTCAATCGCCGCCTCGATACGGGTCCGGAACTGGGAGCATGCTTTTTTCCGCTGTAAGGGAATACGCAGCGATTAGGCTGGCTTTGGTGTTGTGGGAGGTCATGTTGGTCTCGACGTATGACTAAACAAAGTAATTCAGCAGGTTGAGGTCGGGGGAGAAGGGGGGGCAATAAGAGAAGGGTACAAAATCGTAGCACTCCTTTGAAGCCAAAAATTGTATAATTGGTTGAGGGGTTGAGGATGAAGGAAGATGATCTGATTCAAATTCACAAAGAAGTTACCCGTCCCCGGTATGGTTACTAACCCTTATTTGGTGCATACCATCCCTAGGTGGGGGAGTTTATGAAGAACCGCACTAATAACCTTTACATTTGACATTTACCTTGAATAATGGTGCACACCGTCCGTAGGTGGGAGACCATCATTATGTCAGGTTTAGTCGAGATTAGTCCAGTGGTGTCGGCTGTAGAAGAGTTGTGTACACACACACACACACACACACACACACACACACACACACACATGAACACTACTACTTTATATATACATATGGGACATTATATTTGTGAGACAGACAAAGTGAGAGAGAGAATTCCATCTGGACCCTAAAACAGCTGGGCCATCCATTAAAAAAAATTTTTTACGAATCTATTTTATGTGTATGGGAGAGTTCTTATAAAGGTTGTCATCGGAATGCTTCTGAAAAGTATCGAATATCGATAATCGAAAAACTGCAATTAAAGAAGGAGCCGTCCGATTTTGTCCAAACTTCACCCCCTTATACAGCGTAACATCAGAAGTATATTTGAGAAGTTTTATTACCGCACAAGCAACATAGCCTGGCGTATAAAACAAACATTAGATTCTTTGAAAATACAGGTGCGTGTTCGAAATGAATGATTCTGTTTAGAGCAGAAGTGAATCAAGATATTTGCCTTTTGCATTTTAAACTTTAATTCAAGACATTGTATAAAATAATTTTATAAAATCAACAGTAAGTTTTCTACAGTGCAATGTAGATTACAATGTATTGTGGAATAAGTCACTGCGAGGAGACACGTGAAGCTTCTTACCAGTGCACCGCGGAGGGTCCCCGAGTAGAGCAAGCAATCGATCGATTTGGTTGAGAAATGGGCGATTTGATCGATTTCGATGACAATGGAAATTATTTAATTAATTCTCATTTAATCCCGGGCAACGTCGGGTTTCTCTGCTGATTTTTATAATATACATGTTTGAATAGTACCCATCATATATTTTATTACTATTTTTCTCTCCAAATAAGGAGTAGTGCAATTTGGACGTAAGTGGTTACTATTCGGGATTGTATCAAACAGTGGCTATAGGTAGTAGAGCAGTGAGGTGTATATTTACATAACACTTAAACTTCGGCCAGTAAGTAAAGCCACGAAGACAGAAAGGGAATTCCGAAGTCTAACAGTCTAATGGAAGAAACTATTTAAGCATGTCTTTCCAGCATCTAAAAAACTTGACAGTTGAAGGGTGGCATTTTCCTGCTTGCAGGGTCAGTTGAGAGTATGTAAGTGGAAGGGGCACAAGTGCAATGAGTTCATCAAAGCACATTTCATTAAAGTGTTTGTAAAACAAGAGCAGAGATATTACATTGCGTCGGTGGGACAAAAGGTGAACCTTGGCCGATAGTGCGGGACTTGTAAGATTTGAGACTAGTGTTGGCACCTGTCTAATAGTGAGAGACTAGTAGTAGCAACAAAACACCATGAATGCGCGAACTGTGGCTTTGTAAACGTATAGGATGCTCTCCGATTCATTTGCTGAATATTTTTCAAAGCTTGTTTTGTTATCATAAATAATTGTCCTTCCTTATTTGTGCGTAGGCGAGTGTTTGCCATGCACGCACGACTCGCCTGCTTAGCTGACTCCCCCGCTTTCACAGAAACTTTCTCACAGATTATAAACTTGTAACACATAAATGTAAATGCTTTTGAAACACCTCAAATCAATTTCCATAGTTTCTCTTTCCCTTTCTTTTCTTTTTCTCTATCTTCTTTTCTCGTTTTGTTGTCTTTTCCCTTCTTTTTATTATCAATTAACTTCCCGATCTATTTGCAGTATTCTTTTTTTTCGTTTAGCTGATCCATATCCGAATGAGACATGTTAGATCCATAAAATATAACTTTCTCCGCCGGAAACAACATTTTCATCATAATTTTGCTAAATGAATGTAATAAATACCAACGATAATGCAAAACTCTCCGTAAAACGAATTGATGATAATAGCAGTTATAATGAACTTACTCTTAGTTTTCCTATAGCCCAGTGAGTAGAAATTAATATTGTGTAATATACAACTGTAATTTTGCATTGTCATATTTACTTACATATACGTAATATTTTCGTTGAGAGAAAAGCAACTGATGTTATTTAGATGCTGCGAATCGATACTACGTTTGATCTTAGCCAAAACAATAAGTGTCGTTAACAACAAAAAGGAGCGAAAGCAAAGAATAGATTTTCAACTGCATATACTCGACTACTGGTCGTATTATTTAAATTCTTCGAACTACACTTCTCAACTTGGGTGTTATTTTCACATTTCGACCGATGTAACCTCTGACCTTCTTCGTGTGTATGTTACTGAACTTTGGAATATGCATCGAACTCTTTATTTAATCCATGCTTTCGTTTTGTCAACCACAACTGGGTTGAAGTTCTAATAATTCGCAAATCTATGTGAGTGTTGTCCGCACTGAACAAATACAATTGTAATTTATTTCGGAGTTCTAATCAGTCGTGTATGCTAACGGAACGGCTGTATGCTATCCTCATGAATTAAATAAAAGGTTTCGGCTGTATGCTATCCTCATGAATTAAATAAAAGGTTTCGGCTGTATGCTATCCTCATGAATTAAATAAAAGGTTTCGGCTGTATGCTATCCTCATGAATTAAATAAAAGGTTTCGGCTGTATGCTATCCTCATGAATTAAATAAAAGGTTTCGGCTGTATGCTATCCTCATGAATAAAATAAAAGGTTTCGGCTGTATGCTATCCTCATGAATTAAATAAAAGGTTTCGGCTGTATGCTATCCTCATGAATTAAATAAAAGGTTTCGGCTGTATGCTATCCTCATGAATAAAATAAAAGGTTTCGGCTGTATGCTATCCTCATGAATTAAATAAAAGGTTTCGGCTGTATGCTATCCTCATGAATTAAATAAAAGGTTTCGGCTGTATGCTATCCTCATGAATAAAATAAAAGGTTTCGGCTGTATGCTATCCTCATGAATTAAATAAAAGGTTTCGGCTGTATGCTATCCTCATGAATTAAATAAAAGGTTTCGGCTGTATGCTATCCTCATGAATTAAATAAAAGGTTTCGGCTGTATGCTATCCTCATGAATTAAATAAAAGGTTTCGGCTGTATGCTATCCTCATGAATTAAATAAAAGGTTTCGGCTGTATGCTATCCTCATGAATTAAATAAAAGGTTTCGGCTGTATGCTATCCTCATGAATTAAATAAAAGGTTTCGGCTGTATGCTATCCTCATGAATTAAATAAAAGGTTTCGGCTGTATGCTATCCTCATGAATTAAATAAAAGGTTTCGGCTGTATGCTATCCTCATGAATTAAATAAAAGGTTTCGGCTGTATGCTATCCTCATGAATTAAATAAAAGGTTTCGGCTGTATGCTATCCTCATGAATTAAATAAAAGGTTTCGGCTGTATGCTATCCTCATGAATTAAATAAAAGGTTTCGGCTGTATGCTATCCTCATGAATTAAATAAAAGGTTTCGGCTGTATGCTATCCTCATGAATTAAATAAAAGGTTTCGTTTTAACCTTCATAAAGATTTCCGAGTTCGACAAGTTATACCTAAAGAAGGTCGGAGATTACATCGACCGAACCGTTGTGCGAATAACACTCGTGATAGTGGAGAGAATAACACTCATGATAGTGGGGCAGGTTGCTGAAACAATCTTTCATCACTTGGTGCTTGTGTCACTAAGTGAAAGATTCTTATGGAATATTGGGATAACCTGCCTCACTATGATGAGAACAGAAATCTGAATAATCGATTCTTATTTAAAACAATTCTTAAACTCAATTATTGATTAAATTATCTGACCAAAACGTAAGAAGAGATGCAGTAGATGAAACAAAATGAAAACAAATTCTCCCGGACAACGCCGTTAAAACTAGTCACATTATGAATAACGACTTCACGAAGGTTCACGTCTATCATAACGAAATAAAAAAACTACAAAAATCCAAAATTTAAAAATCCCAATGAAGCGCAAAAATTTAGAAGGAAAATGTTGTGAATACAGTAGAACCCTGGGATACGGCATTGAAAATTAATACCAAAATACAATACAGTGTATAATGCACATGTACATAATCAAATAACATTATAAATAACACCGTAAGGCGGGGAAATACCGTAACCAGGGTCCGGAAATCATCGTATCCCACATCATAACTGAAGAAAAAACGTATCCTAGAGGCACCGTATCCCGGGGTTCTACAGTATACGGAAATTGTAGGCTTAGAAATATTTGTTTGTGTGTATAGTTCCTATAAAAGTGTTGAAATCTGATGGAATGGCTTTGGAGAAACATTGCTGATCATCAGAAGAGGTGTCATCCTAAATAGGCTTCACACTCATCGGACCACAATTTTCCATTTTTCACTGTTTCTACCATCAAAAGAAGTTATTGACAATTTGCACTTCTTATCTATGTAGGATTATCATTGGATGATAAATCAAAGTCATCATCCTGTAGATTGACTATCACTACTATAGACCATCTGCGATTTAAGTAAGAATTTCAAATATATTATCTCCTCCTTTATCTGTATGTTTGTCTGTCTGTCTCTCTCTATCTCTCTCTCTATCTCTATCTCTCTCTCTCTCTATCTCTCTCTCTCTCTCTCTCTCTCTCTCTCTCTCTGTAGTTTACACGTTTTGCTTAACTTAAAAAGCCTGACATCTTTCAACTTGCTTCTCTATGTAGTAAATATATTGGCTCTATAATAATAAATACGAAATCTGCATAAATCCAAATACATAGTCTTTTACAATAAGACTGTGTGTTATATAATACACAACAGACATGACAGAAAAGAATAGACGCTAAGATAAATATTTTTTCTATGATTATATTGCATAGAAAATAATATGGTTAAGATTATTAACCATGGAAAGTAAAAGGACTAGCTGTTAAAACTGGAAAAGAAAAAGACAAGATATTCTTGTAAAAAATATAAATTTATAACTTAAAATATTGCAGCATTAAGAATTATTTTCAAAATTCAATTTAACATTATATAATCAATTCTTAATGCTGCAATATTTTAAGTTATAAATTTATATTTTTTACAAGAATATCTTGTTTTTTTCTTCTTCAGTTTTAACAACTATTTCTTTTTACTTTTCCATGTTTGATAATTCTAACCATAATTTAACCATAATTAAACCATAAGTCTAACCATATTATTTATCCATTTCTTTATTGTGGACTATTATCTTTTCGTTATTGTTTCACAACGTTTCGGCCAACTATTGCTCTTACCTTCGTTAGGTGGTTAACCGCGACGAGATAGGAAGGCCGAATCTCCTAACTGCATCCTCAGGAATTACTGCCTTCCATAGTTGTTGTCGTCTCACCACGTGTTTGGCCAACTAAGTCCCTGGCCGGCTTTGGATAGGATTGAAACCGATATTTTCAGGCAATGCTCATCTGGAAACGTAGAGATTCAACATTTCTATCCACTTATTAATGGTGCGAATACTGTGCTATTTTGAATATTTGGTGAAGATTTACTTGTCGGGAAAAGTATCGTCATGCCAGTATGACCTGACAAACCTCTGTACAGAGATACCTAGTAGACACTCTAGGGCAGTGTCTACTAGGTATTCAAGTACTTTTCAATATTCATTTTTCTCGATTAAACATTGAAGTTCTTTCCTGTAGGCAATCACGTTCTCTTCATTTTTACAATTCTGTGCAGTTAATGAGAAAAATACTATTAAATAAAAATACTATTAAATAAAAAAAAAAATACTATTAAATAAAAAAAAATATTACAACGAAAAGTTGCATAGTGTTTTTTTATGGTAAAAGAAAGAAAAGCGAAACAAAACTGAAATGTAAAAGACTCCCGGGCAACGCTGGCGAAGTAGAGGTGTATATATTGTTTGTGTACAAAGTGCGGGGAAATAATGTTTATTTGATTTTAAGCTAGTTATGCGTAAATAATTTTTTTTAAATATTAAAGTTGGAAAATATTTTGGCTTAGACGAAAAGGGGTATTTAGAATTTCGCCCTCGGGGAGTCAAATAAATTCGACTTGCGTGATGACGTGCGCGTGCGCAATTGAGTTTGGTTGAGGTGAAAGGGGAAGAGAGAGTGCGCATTTATTCGTTTTGATGATCTTGCCTTTAATCTCGTGGGAAAAAAGACATTCAATGACGTGTTGTCTTTTTATACATTTATACTAATACTCGACTTGAGTAGTAACGTTATTTTTTTATTTATTTTTTTGTTTTTGTTTTGGTTTCCAACTGTCCGTTTTACGGCATGTCAACCTCCTTTTTTAGCCGAAAAACGATGGTTATTGGGGGGAAAAATTCATTAAACAGGTGTTGCACACTGATTGTTATGGCCGATAGCATCTTTCACAAAACTCTTTGGCCTGACATAATAAAGCTACAGAAAGTGTACAGTATATACTAAGTTTACCGCAAATAAGGTAACCTCCCTCTAACGGGTTATAAAACCTATATAATTGCCAACAAACTCTATATCTATAAAGCCATCATCCGCACGTGCATGGAGTATTGTTGCTACATCTGGGATGGTGCATCAACCTTTAAAGTATCGTGGTTCAATTGTGCTCTAAACAGAAATATTCATTTAAAATGCGCCCTATTATATCAAAGAAACTTCTCTTGATTTTATATATGGGTCTTTCTGCTTGTGCGGTAACAAAACTTTTCGAATACACTTTGGATGTTAGGTTGTATCAGGCGTAAATTTTAGTAAAAGTCGCTTGTTTCTCCTTTCATCGGATTTTATCGATTATCGTCACTCATCGAAGACATTCTGATACAAAGCCTATCTAAAATCACATCAAGTATGTGAAATTTCAAAAAATCAGCCCAGCCGTTCAGGAGTCTATAGGGAATAAACTTTCTCACACACACACAATTACTTTTATATGATAGTATTCTCACATGTTCTATTTTACTTCAATTGAAGTTCTCAGAAATCAAGGAACTCCTTCCTGGAGATAACACTTGATGACAGGAAAAATAATTAAAATTTCACTACTGAAATCTTTAGACAGGAAAGTATTCCAGGCAGGAAATGATTTAGAAGTTGCGAATAACTGTGCGGCAGAATTAACTCGAAATTTTCAATCAGTTTGTAATAATAAAATTCTGAAAGAATGTACAGAAGATGGTTTAAAAAGTTCAGAATAAAAAATTTCGCTTTGTAATATGAAATCCGATCAAAACGTCCAATTTGTTTCTTTATTATTATTTTACCCCAAACAAAGCATATTGGTACTTGGAACGTAAGGAGATAGTATTTGAGATCGTGTCTAACAAGGGGCTGTGTTAAGTTGAGCAAGTATCGGTCTGTTCACATTACATTTGAAGCTTCATCAGGTTAATAGTCAGTGAAGCAGGATACATGGAGGAAATTCTAAAGTCTAGGAATCTAAGGTAAGAAACTATTAGAGTAGAAGGTTGTCAGGCATCTATGGATCACAACAGTGACACGGTGGAATTTTGCTGCTTGTTCAGTCAGTCGGGAGTATGTACGACAAGGAGGCACACGTGCTATAAGTTCATTAGAAGATATTCTATTAAAGTAGTCAGAAAACAAGCACAGGAACGCAACATTTCGGTGATGGGACAGAGGTTAGAGCTTGCACGATAGTGCAGGATCTATTAGATTTGAGATTCGATTTTAGACCCTGCACCCTAACCCTAACCCTAACCCTAACCCTAATCCTGCACCAGCCCAAATGTACATAGCAACAGTACATGAGCGATATTGAGTTACATCAAAAGTCTTTTATGTTACCCGGTAAAAACAAAACCCTGCAGTATCGTATAAAACTTTTTAAAACCATTATTGGTGTGAAAATAATGTCATTTTATGACGTTTAACTCATATATAAAACGACATTATTTTTGCACCAACCTAATATATATATATATATATATATATATATATATATATATATATATATATATATATAATTAAAGAACTAGCTGTAACTACTAGTGATATGGCGATTTGAACATTTTCCCGATTCCGATACAATTATTAATTCCGTTTTAAATTTCCGATTCCAATTCTTAAATTTCTAAATATATATAGCTACAGAGTTTTTCTTTAATTTTTGGATTAACTCAAAAACTAAATTGTATATATTTTCGCGAATAAAAAAATACACGTGTTGAGTTGCGATTTAGATTTAAGTTTTAAAATCAATAACATTTTGTTATTAATCTTAGCAAAGGAAAATTTCGTTTAAACATAAAAGACTCGTTTTTTTTTGTTTGTTTTTTTTTATAAAAAAATGAGCAAAATTTATTCCGATTTCGATTAATCGTCCAAATGCTAGCAACTAGCAGATATAGAAAAGAATGATTAACGAAGAAATGAGAAATGATTTTGGTCTTTATTTTTTGAAGAAGTCGGCTGGGAAGCAGCTTCATGGTATTTTGTTCCACTTTGTCCATGGAAGTTGCACCTACTGTTTGGTACGAAACGTAAGCGAGAACGAGGGAGATGGAGGGGCGGTCTTCTGCTCAATCGATCACCTAACCAATCACGTATCGATAAAATAGAGAAAGGCCAGCAACAGATTTTCCGTGCGAAAAAGGAATGCAAAGAAAAGAAAAAAAAACTATTCCCCACTAGATTGTTAATCGGTTTTGTACCCTATCAAGGGAAGAAAGAGTACTCTGAGCAGAACCTGCTCACATATACTAGCAGTATTCTATTTTAGTACGGACAAGTTCAGCTTCAGCAGATACCAAATACCCATTAGTAATATATGATATACATTTGATTGAATGTGATGTGAAGATTTCCTTTTGTTTAATAATGTCGTTAGCTACTAAAATTATGCGTCCTATTTTTACAATTGGAATTTTGTAATGTAGTGTAGGCGCATTTAGGTCTCTTATTTTACTGTGCGTTCATTCACTTTCCTCTCACGCGATCAATTAAAACACGGACAATAGCTTGACAATTGTGACGTCTGTGTGACGTCATCACTAAGCTTATTTTGTTGTTGTTGGGGTTCAAGTAAGTGGTTGAATGGGGGATTTGCCGCAGGTAAACGGACTTTCCCACGATCGACAAGACGGTAATGCTATTAATACAGACGTCGGTGCAGTGATCTTCTTCCGGTGCTATTTATAGTAATATTTCCCTCCATATTTTATTTTATTTTTTTTTATTTATTCATTAGGTCTGGTCGGACATCTTTTATTTCAACCAATGATCTCTTTTTTCGACAGTTAATGATGTACTAGACAGACGCGTTGGGTCACAACCACTACCAATATTTATTGTACTTTCATTTTATTCGATAATTAATAAACTACGACATAAATACTAAGACATTCTTCTTGTATAACTAAGGCTTGCTCTTTTATATTATTATCATTATTATTATTATTATTATTTGATAAGAGTTTTTACACAGGTAATTATCAAACATTTCTTGTTGAGAACAACCAAAGATGGACTACTATTGCAACATTTGGGCAGAAGATGCGAGAAGCAGCTTATTATGCCTTGACAGAGTTCAAAATAGACTTCGTATACTAATGGGGAATGCCCTTTTATCTTCCCTGCAACGTCTTTCCCACAGAAGAGAAGTTGTGAGCTTTTTTATTGTTATTTTCATGGTAAGTACTCGTCTGAGCTCCAATCTATGGTCCCCCTGACCTGACTTTCACGAAAAACACTCTTCTATCTGAAACCACTATCAATAATTTTCCCAACTCTTTATCTCTGCCTAAACCTAAACGTAGATTCCATGAACTAAGCTTCTTTCTCAGACTGTGGAACTTTGTTCCATTTTCTTGCTTTCCAACTGACTACAATATGGTCGTCTTCAAGTCCAACGTGAACAAATTCTTAATGAGCCATTCCCTTATGTAATCCAATTTACCAAATTTCCACTATTTACATGTTCCCCGTGACCACTTTACACTCATTAACACTTATCCTCAATTGGCTTCCGTGTCATTATAAGTGGTGACTCCTTTGTGAAAAAGAACCCTATGGCGTTCCCTGGAGTGAGTGACAACAAGTATCCCCAGATTTCCAGTACTCTCCATCTCTTAGAATGGCCCATGCAAATTAATTTGCATCATCGCAACAGTTTTCTTAATTTCATGCGGTGTTTCTCTGTATTTTACTTTTGTAGCAGTTTCCATGCGCCCGTTCAACGCCTGCAGCTCCTGTGCATTAGTCTCCGCACTCAAGGGTTTTCCTTAATATTTCTGATGTTTTTATTATTGTTATTCGTTGTATCTTCTCAGTCATCTTACTGATTCCAATGTCCTCCATTTTTTTTCTAAGTTTTTCAGGATTGTTCCTAGTACTGCTACTATTGGTATTAGCTTGACTTTCTTCATATTCCATACCGTTTCAGCTCTCTTGTCAGTTATATGTATTTGTTCCGCTTCTCCGTCTCCTTGGTTTCTGATCTTCTAAAACGGCGAAACCTACGCTCTAATGGACTTGCCCTTCTTGTTATCTTTTATGGCATTCAGTCTACTGTAACTATTATTAGTAGTATTATTATCATTATTATTATTATTATTAGTAGTAGTAGTAGTAGTAGTAGTAGTAGTATTTACTCACTATGAATCTTCACAAAGGCTATCATCAGAAATCGCTCACTATCTCTTCAGTTTTCCAGTGCTCTTCATCTCTGGCGATAACCAGCGCAGGTGCCTTCAGGTTAACTCAACAGCCGTTTACCATTGATTTCTCGCTAGTATCGGCCATTGGTATTATTATTTTTTTTTATTAATGATGATAATAATATTTATTTACTAGAAGTTATCTAGCTTCTATGTGACATACGCATCGTTGTTTCTTATGCCCAACAACATATATAGTTAAATCAAAATTGCAATAGTCGAAAATAAAAGAAAAAAAAATTACAAATCATAGAATGTTTTTAATGGTTTTTAATGGTTTTTAATGGTGGAGGCAGGGATGTGAGAAACAAAAAGTCGTTTTGATTTTCAATTTTTCTATTTATCACGAACTCAAGCAACTTACTTATGGCGTACAGCAGGTTGATTAGTCTGAGATGCGGAAGACCGATCCTCAATATTTTTACATACTGGGCAGACTATCGAGTGTTTTTTTGTTGTTTCTTTTTTTTGGGGGGAGAGGTTAATTGTTGGGAAGCATCTTCCCTTAAGGCAACGTTAGAACAACTTTGTTAGTAGAGGTAATAGTTTCTTTCGCAGTTTTTTTAACACAATGATCGCAAGTTTTCCAGAGTCAGTTACATTGCTAGAATCAAGATTCTTAATAAGTCTAGAAACATCTCGGACAGAAATATGGATGTCACTGAGAGCATTATCAGTCCTGGGAAAAATCCAAGGGTTGGACGGACTTTAGCACACAGTGTGGACTTTAATGCGAATTTCTTCTTAATGAAGATGTTTGGCTTTGTTGGATAGACAAACAAACACACGTTTCTTGGCATAATAAACTAGATCCTGTCAGTGTAGACCACCGTCACAATACTATTGATATGTATTAATTAAAGGTAAAAGATAATACTTTTGTATGTCAAGCACGAGTACAGACCCCACAATATTATTGACATGAATAAAATAAAAGAAAAATTATTAATATAAAAACTATACTTTGACGCATTATAAAAATTTACAGTTTTTTTAATTAAAAACTACACACATTTTCCCACGCTTTCTAATGGCATTATACCTAAAATATTTAAAATGTAATTCTTTTGTGAAAATATTTCACAGTGTAGTATCTGTTTTCCACAACATCGGCGTTATCTGACGGCAAAAGTTTTCTAGTAATTATCTCCCTTAAAAAATTCAAATTACAGACAGACATACAAATAGAGACAGCGCTACTTATATTAGAAGTAGATATATACATTTTCATATCGGAATCCAGAAAAGATAGGATTGCCAGTGGAAAGGAAATAAATCAAAAGATGCAGAATACAAACACACTTAAATATGTAATTATAGTTATTTTGAAAGGTATAAAAAGTCGTTAAGAGAGCAGTTGTATTTGTGGAATTAATAGTGTTCGCAGGTGATCTCCGTTTTATTGGCTCAGCTTACGCATGTTTGAAGGTGCGCAAAGCCGTAAAAGAAATTCGCTGTTAAAAAGTTACAGCAGGAAATGCATAGATAGTCAAACGCGGAAATCGTTAAGTGTTGCCGTATCCAATAACAACAGGAATACACTTTTATTACATTTTCATTGCAAGTATTACATGATTGGAGTGCAACGCGAAATAGTATACATCCGGTCATTGAATGCTATCCTACTGTTTATTATGTATGATGCTGACTTGGCATTTATAGGCAGTTAATTTCTCTCAATCTTGTGTTAATTTGCCAATTGACTTGATGTAGAATGCTACTCTACGAAGTCAATAGTGACTTTATGACTGGGTTCAAATCTCCTGACTAGCAGTAATTATCCCTGATAATTGCGTAAGCATAAAAGATTAGTGTTTTTAGGTATAATAATAATTGTTAATATTAATTTTAAAAGTGTTATGCGTGCATAAGTCTCTTGTTCCGAAATGCACACAGATGATTTATTTATAGTGCTGAAGACTTTGTGTAGAACAACCACACTTTTTATGCAACTGCTAATCTCAGTGGGTGCAATGGCTGATATGAGACAGAGCAGACTTCAGGTGTGACATCAGAGTTTTTTTCATTTCCTAGATGCATGTTTTAAGAAAACTGAGGGTATATGTCTCCCAGTGAACTAAACGTGCCTCTAGATATCAACATGAAAATGTTTACGTCCCATACAGTTTCTTGGACATTATCATTAGTTTAGTGATATCGCCTACTACCATGACTAACATAATGGAAAGCGCTTCAGAAATAAACAAATGGAAGTATCTAGTAGCGCACACTTTGTTAAAATAAAAATTTCAACTATCACTTGCAAATAGCATCCGCCCCGTAGCTAACTGATTAAAATTACCAAATATCAACTAGTTAGTCGTAGGTTCGATCTCGCCTTGGAGCTAAGACTAACGTAGCAAACATGATAAAGTAAAATAGTCTGTTTACATGACTGATATCACTTATCTAACCGCATCTGTGGTAGAGGAAACAAATGTGCATGTCGATGACTGTTGTTAAGTGAAAGCATATCTAATGTTTTAATGCATTGAAAGTTGAAAATATAAAAAGGTCAAGTAACCAATCATAATGCAGTTTTTTTTTTTAAGTAAACATATTTATATATATTTAAATTATAATTTTTTATCCATATGAGGGTATTTTTACGCAGCATTTTGTCAAAGTCATAATAAGGATTCGTGTATGGGTAAAAAATAAGTGTTTTGTTTAATTTTAATAAATAAATGTTTATTTAAATATCTGCATTTTATTTGGTCTTTAAACAGTTCAATGCATTAGAACAATGGCAATATTATTACAGCTAAGTAACACGTGTACACCAAGATAAAAACAACTGGAATCGATAATTAAAAAATAGATAAAAACAATAGATAAAAACAATAGATAAATACAATAGATAAATACAATAGATAAAAACAATAGATAAATACAATAGATAAATACAATAGATAAAAACAATAGATAAATACAATAGATAAATACAATAGATAAATACAATAGATAAAAACAATAGATAAATACAATAGATAAATACAATAGATAAATACAATAGATAAATACAATAGATAAAAACAATAGATAAATACAATAGATAAAAACAATAGATAAATACAATAGATAAAAACAATAGATAAATACAATAGATAAAAACAATAGATAAAAACAATAGATAAATACAATAGATAAATACAATAGATAAATACAATAGATAAAAACAATAGATAAATACAATAGATAAATACAATAGATAAAAACAATAGATAAATACAATAGATAAAAACTATAGATAAATACAATAGATAAATACAATAGATAAAAACAATAGATAAAAACAATAGATAAAAACAAAAGATAAATACAATAGATAAAAACAATAGATAAAAACAATAGATAAAAACAATAGATAAATACAATAGATAAAAACAATAGATAAATACAATAGATAAAAACAATAGATAAATACAATAGATAAATACAATAGATAGATACAATAGATAAAAACAATAGATAACTACAATAGATAAAAACAATAGATAAATACAATAGATAAAAACAATAGATAAAAACAATAGATAAATACAATAGATAAATACAATAGATAAATACAATAGATAAATACAATAGATAAAAACAATAGATAAATACAATAGACAAATACAATAGATAAATACAATAGATAAAAACAATAGATAAATACAATAGATAAATACAATAGATAAATACAATAGATAAATACAATAGATAAAAACAATAGATAAATACAATAGATAAAAACAATAGATAAATACAATAGATAAATACAATAGATAAATACAATAGATAAAAACAATAGATAAATACAATAGATAAAAACAATAGATAAATACAATAGATAAAAACAATAGATAAATACAATAGATAAAAACAATAGATAAATACAATAGATAAATACAATAGATAAATACAATAGATAAATACAATAGATAAATACAATAGATAAATACAATAGATAAATACAATAGATAAATACAATAGATAAATACAATAGATAAAAACAATAGATAAAAACAAGAGATAAAAACAAAAGATAAATACAATAGATAAAAACAATAGATAAAAACAATAGATAAAAACAATAGATAAATACAATAGATAAAAACAATAGATAAATACAATAGATAAAAACAATAGATAAATACAATAGATAAATACAATAGATAAATACAATAGATAAAAACAATAGATAAAAACAATAGATAAATACAATAGATAAAAACAATAGATAAATACAATAGATAAATACAATAGATAAATACAATAGATAAATACAATAGATAAATACAATAGATAAAAACAATAGATAAATACAATAGATAAATACAATAGATAAAAACAATAGATAAAAACAATAGATAAATACAATAGATAAAAACAATAGATAAAAACAATAGATAAATACAATAGATAAATACAATAGATAAAAAGAGAAGATAAACACAACAGATAAAAAATAGATAAATACAAAAGATCAAAACAAAAGATAAAAACAAAAGATAAAAACAACATATAAATACAATAGATAAATACAATAGATAAAAACAATAGATAAATACAATAGATAAATACAATAGATAAATACAATAGATAAAAACAATAGATAAATACAATAGATAAAAACAATAGATAAAAACAATAGATAAATACAATAGATAAATACAATAGATAAATACAATAGATAAAAACAATAGATAAATACAATAGATAAATACAATAGATAAAAAGAGAAGATAAACACAACAGATAAAAAATAGATAAATACAAAAGATGAAAACAATAAATAAAAACAAAAGATAAAAACAACATATAAATACAAAAGATAAATACAATTGATAAAAACAATAGGTAAAAACAATAGATAAATGCAATACATAAATACAATTTATAAATTTAATATATAAATTTAATAGAAAAATACAATAGATAAATATAATAGATAAATTTTATAGAAAAATTCAATTGATAAATACAAATGATAAACACAATTGATAAACAAAATAGGGGTAGAAACGGATTTAGAAAGAACATAAAAGGAAGGAGAAAAATGAGCATGACAACAAAAACGGATATCGAAAGAAATAAAATAGATTGCAAAATAAAGAGAAAGGAAAAAAGAGAGCAACAGAAATGAAAAAGGAATGGAAATAAAGTTTTAAAAAAAGAAAAAGAATAAAAAGCAAATCAAAACGAAATAAGGAAATTGGAAAATTTTGAAACAATAAATAAATCTCTCTCCATCTCTTATCATCACTCTGTCTCTCTCTGTCTCTCTCTCTCTCTCTCTCTCTCTCTCTCTCTCTCTCTCTCTCTCTCGCTAATTGTGTGGTATAAAAGATACATGAAGGGTGTGTGTGTGTGTGTGCGTGTGCAAAATAGATGTAAATAGTTCAAGAGAAAGAGAGAGAGATTAATAAAATAAGACAAACATAGATATAAAAAAATATAGGAAATGTAGAAATTAATTACAAAGCGAGATTTATAGATACATAAATAAAGAGGTGCGGATAATAAAATTCTACCGATACATAATATCGAATAATAAGTGAAAAAGGGGAGAACTCCAAGATAAAAAAGAAAGGAAGATAGGGAGTGTGAGAGAAGAAAAAATGAAGATTAAATCGAAATAGAGAAAAAATAGAGAAACTAAAGAGAAAAATATAGAAGCAAAATAAAGAGAGAGAGAAAGAAATGTATAACGATGAAAGAAGGTAGAGAATTAATAGAAGCGAAACAAAGAGGGAGAGAGAGAGAGAGAGAGAGAGAGAAAGGAGAAACAGAGACATCAAATAAAGCCAAAGAGCTAAAAAAAGAGAACACGTAAAATTATGTTTGTGTGTGTGTTTGAGAGAGAGAATAAATTATAACGAACTACAAAACCGAACTCGAGGAATGAGGAAGGGATCATTCCAAACTAAAAAAAAAAAAAAATGGAGAGGAAAGGGCAAAGAGAAACAGAGAATACAAGTAAAATAAAGTGTATATAAAATAGAGAAAAAGAAAGGATAATTTTTTTAAAACATAGAAATCCAAATGAGAAAAGGAAAATGGCGAGAGAATGAGGCTGCTCCGTTGATATACAATACCGGGTATTGTATGAGACCGACTTTATCTGCAGACACTTGATCTGTTTGTAAATGATAGTCTTTCGCACGTAATCCTGACGACCAACGTGTCAGAATTGCCCCTTTTCTTTTCGGTCGGAATTGAAATTGCTCTGATATTGTTGTCTCCCATTTGTTCTTTTCTTCAAAATAGAGGCGGACGAGAAGCAGATGCCGAGAGGGAAATGTTAATATCAATGTCGGCAGCAAAACGACACACAAATAAAAAAAATTTTTTTAATCTTTTGTTTTAGTAATATAAATCAATTGTGTTACTAAAAAACGTGTAGTAAAAAGGCACTTATCTTCAGAATTACAAAGTGTAACAATGATATTTTAAAATGGCGTCTCGATTTCCAGTTGTTAAATGCGAATTTCACATCGTTTTTATTGGGGTAAAATGATAAGCAGGGGGACTTATCTTAAATGGGATTATTTTCTTAAACAAACTTAGAAATGTAATATTATATGTCTGT
>NC_136515.1:36965273-37002773 GCF_053919585.1 Euprymna scolopes
TACATGAAATGTTAGTTTAAAAATAAATGCAATAAACTTCGCTGAGGTGTTAACGTACGCTGCGTCTTAAAAAATTGGTTCACGCTCACAATTAAATGTTATAACAAAGGTTGAAAAAGTTAGTAAAAATGAGTAAAAATCATGAATGTTGGCTCTTTGTTAAAGTGTGGAATAGTTAACAGTTGTGAAATTATTAAAAACAAATAACAAAAATCAACAAATACCTTATACCAAACGCAGTAAAATTCAAATATCGTTTCTACGTGCTCAAATTGTTTACATTCTTTTTATTTCGTTTCTTTTAGTTGCATTTATAACTAATAAATGGTTGCTTGTCGCTTAGCCGTTGGGGACTTTATTCCTGAAAAATTGTATAAAAGGGTTATTGGACCTTTTTTCTTTGTAGATACGAATGAAAATACCGTGACTGTAACTGATGAGAGATATAGAGATATGCTAGTGAATTTTGTTCAACCTCAGCAAATATGCCAGGGTATTTGTTGTAACAATATGGAGCGACTGCACATACAGCTAGAGCCACAATGCAGTTGTTAAATGTGATGTTTCAGGATCGAAAACTCTATCAGAATTCCGATTTTGAATGGCCTTCACGTTTACCCGATTTGACCGCACAAGACTTTTGGTTTTAGGTGTGTCTTACAGACAAAGTGTATGCAAATAATCCTTAAACCAACGTTTACCAAACATACGACAGGAAATTCTTTTCCTACAACATCCGATGTCAAGAATTATCATGGAGAATAGCTTAGAAAAGTGCTCGATTTTGCGAAGCCGAGAATGGAGGCCACTTTAGAGACGTAATCTTTTGTAATTAAGACGGAACAAATTTCTAAACTCTAAACTAAAAAGAATTAAATAGTTATTTCAGAAAACGTTACTTCATTTTCAAACTCTAAAGTTACTTATAGGGCACTATCTATATATATATATATATATATATATATATAGTCATCACCATGCATTACTGTTTCATTGTATCACAGCTCATCAGTGCGGCTACAGAGGAAACTACCTCAAGCCAGGATCGAAACCCAACTGCCCGTACGACAATCAAGGCTTTAAACCATTACGCCAGTCAGCAGCTAGTGTGCGGGCAGTGAATTAACGATGTTTTGAATCGTCCGAATATCTTAGCTCGATTTGTTTACACAAAGAGCATCGCTTAATACACCAATGGTATATCGTGTATCATTTCTCAATACATATATATAAATATTCATATATATACATATATATATTCATATATATATATACACACACACACATATATATATATATATATATATATATATATATATAAAGTTAGAAAAGCATTTCTATCCAAGGCATGAAAATTGTTAAACAAAATGTTTTCACTATAGGCTTTAAAAATAAAGGTATTTGAAATTTATTTATCTTGAAAGTGCACTTTTATAAATATTACAAAATAATGTATAGAAATTTAATACCTTACTTTGTAAAATGTATAAAAGTCCCCTTTGAAGATAAATAAATTTCAAATTGAATCTTGTACGTTTATCTTTAAAGCCTATAGTGAAAACATTTTGTTTGACAATTTCCATGCCTTTGATGAAATGCTTTTCTATCTTGTATCGTATATTTTTAAGATTATATTTTATTTAATTTATTAATTTGGATTTTTAAAAAATGAATGTGGGTTTGCATGTATTTATAAAAACTCTCCTACTCTCTATTTCAGTTTGTATTTCTCCTCACACCACAACTCATTTTTGTAACCCCCGCTTTGTATTATTACAGGTCTGAATATTCTCTGTTTTAGTTTGTATTTCTCCTCACACCACAACTGTTTTTTGCAACTCCCTCTTTTTCATATATGTCTAAATAATGAAAAAATCTGAATTTTTTTTAACAAAAACTTTAAAATAACTTTTTTAGATAAAATTTTTTAAACTTCTTTCAAAATAGGAAATCTTTACAATTTAATGAGGAACATATTTCATATAGGTTTCATAAAAATATTCAGTAGATAATGAGAAAAATAGAGATGAAAATTTCAAAAGAACTGGTTACGCTCAATAGTAGTCCTCGCCAGCGAAGGTCTTTGTTATTGCTATTCTATTATTATTATTATGTAAAACAGTTTGTGTCCTGCTCTTTCGCGCGAGGACTAATATATATATATATATATATATATATATATATATATATATAGACACACGCACATATATACATATATATACATATATGTACATATATATATACATATATATATACATATATATATATATATATATGCCCTCAGCTAGAATCGAAGCCATTCAAAACTGGTGATGTTACTGTGTCGACGTGTTAAGCATATGAACTGATAAAAAAAAATTAAAATAAACTAAGATGAATATAAAAAGTGTATAACGACGTTTTTCAGTTTTTCTTTTTGACTACTTAAAACTATTTTAACCAGCTAAAGACTTCTAAAAGACTGGTCCATAAAAAATTAAATCATTTTAGGCCCTTAGCGCCGCTCTGGGACTTTAGATTAGGAAGAAATAGTTTTTAATTCTGTAGACAGACATATATATATAGCTTTATATATATATATATATATATATAGAGAGAGAGAGAGAGAGAGAGAGATAGATATGTTTGTACATATACAATTAAATCTTATTTATAAACTCACTATGTTTGTCAAAATGGGTCAAAATTGCAAAAACTGTTATACATTGTGTACATTCATCTTAGTTTATTTACAATTAGTGCATATGATGCGTTTCACATGCGTTAGTGCATATGATGCGTTCCAAGTTGTAATGTCACCAGTTTTAAAGACTACAGATGTTTTCGGTTTCGATACTAGCTTACGGCACCCAAATACTTACTTTCGGAAACGCAAGTCTATAATCTAATGTATACACTTATTCTGTACGAACTAATCAATAGAGACACGAATTTTATTTTGAAGGAACTCAGTCCGTAGATGCGGTTTTCCAAACTCATACAAAACAGGATTGCGTTGATCTGGTCAGAAATAGAAAAAAAAGTGGGAGAGAGAGAGAGAGAGAGAGAGAGAGAGAGAGAGAGAGAGAGAGAGAGAAGAAAAAAGTAGAGGTGGAAGATACTGGTCTGAGAACTTATCTCTTTAAATAGCGGAAGGCAATCCCTAAATAATCGACATTTACAACCTACAAAACACGTTGTTTTCGTCATATTTTTGCTAAGTACTTTTCAAATTTGTGTGTGTGTGTGTAACACATTTCAAAATGGACATCGATCAGATCTGACTAAGTGTTTTAAGGAGCCCACTTGTCTGATGAGATAAGAAGTCGGTTGACAAATATCTTTTGCTATCCTTCAACCACACACACACACACACACATATATATATATATATATATATATATATATATATATATATATATATATATATATATATATATACTAGCAGGAATACCTAATGTTATTCGGGATTGAATGAGGATCAGCAAATGTTCTACCCTCCTAAACTTTTATTATAATAAAAATCGCGAAATTCGCCCATTTTTTCTCAAATCAGTTAATTACTTACTCTGGTTAATAAGCCTCATGAAGATTTACATGATTCCCTGCAGTAACTTATTCCACAATGCATTGTAGTCTACATTGCCCTGCAGCGAATCTAATGTCAATTTTATAAAACTGTCTGTAAATAATGGATATGTTAAATTTTTGATAACAAGAGTTCAATATCATGGTTCAATTTTGCTCTAAATAGAAATATTTATTCAAACGCACCCCTGTCTTATCAACTATTGAACAACTATTGATTTCATGAAATTATTTTTACACTTGAATTAAAGTTAATCGTGCTAAAGTCAATTATCATAATTAAATTAGTTCATTCCGAATACACCCAAGTCTCATAAAATAACATTGATTTTAAAAGCTGGGTCTTTCTGCTTCCGATACAAATTCTCAAATGAACTTTTGATGTTAGGTTGTTAACTGTTCATTTTCGTCAAAAATTAAACTTTTTTCTTAAATCAGATTTGTGCGAGTATCGATTTTTGAAATATATTAGACGCATTTGATACCATAACTTACACAAGAATACTGTAAGACACATCAAGTATTTTCGTGTGAATTTTTTTAAAAATCAGCCCAGCATTTTCGGAATCCATAGGGAAAAAACCACGCAACCACTAATATATATATATATATATGATTGTTGAGCTGGATTAAATCCGACGATATGAAATAAAATGGAGATGGAAGGACCTGGATACTCAACGTTTCGCCCGATTTATGCGGGCTTCTTCAAGAGGGATGGTCATTGACGAGAGAGTCGGAGGATTGGGGCTATATATAATGATGGGGAGAGCAGCGTGTTTTCCTTATGTAAATTAGATGTCATATATACATGTATATACATTTTATGAGAGAAGAACTAATTATAGTAAACTAGTGTAGTGGATTACGTCTAAAAGATAAAATATCGTAGAGATTAAAAATTGTGTTTGGAAATATAGCGGTGATAGATTAAATAAATAAAATGACACGAGATTACGAAAGAATTTTTTTTTTTTTTTTTTTTTTTTAAATTAGAAATAATTGAACTGGGATAAAATAGCGCAGTAACTTAAAAGATGGTATCTAAAAATAAGAATAGGAGGTGATAAAATGGAGTCTAAAAATAGATAATGATAAAATACAGTAAATAAGTAAAATAAAAATAAAATTAAGTGAAATTACGAATTTTTTTTTTTTTTTTTTTTTTCGCGTTTAACCGGTGTCTAAGTTGTTTTCTTTGATAATTATTTTCGACAGAAAGGGAGCAACGTGGAAAAAACCTTTTCTTTGCTTAATTATTTTGCTGGAATGGGAGATTATAGCTGACTCAATTAAACGTCGTGTGGATCTGTTATGTATGTGTTTAAGGAAAGTTGCCTTGTTAAAATCAAAATGGTGGTCGTTTTCCATGATGTGACAAAATATGGCGTTGAGTGTATTGTTGTTTTTTACATCTCTTTTGTGTTCATATATTCTTTTATTTAAATTACGTTGAGTTTCTCCTACGTATATTTTTCCACAATCAAGGCAGGGTATGAAATATATTCCGGCTTTGGTGTTAATGTTGGTGCTAGTTATAATTTTACGTGTTAGATCCCTAATTGTTAAAGAGTTTAACAAAACTAAACTCTTTAACAATTAGGGATCTAACACGTAAAATTATATATATATTAAAAAAATTATATATATATTATATACATTATATATATATTATATACATTATATATATATTATATACATTATATATATATATTATATAAATTATATATATATAATATAAATTATATATATTATATAAATTATATATGTATTATATAAATTATATATATATATTATATAAATTATATATATTATATGAATTATCTATATATATATTATATAAATTATATATATAATATATAAATTTTATATACTATATAAATTATATATATATTATATAAATTATATATATATTATATAAATTATATATATATATTATATAAATTATATATATATATATTATATAAATTATATATATATATATTATATAAATTATATATATATTATATAAATTATGTATTATATGAATTCTATATATATTATATAACTTATATATATATATTATACAAATTATATATATTATATAAATTATATATAAATATTATACAAATTTTATGAATTATATATATTATATAAATGATATATATTATATAAATGATATATATATTATATAAATGATATATATATTATATAAATGATATATATATTATATAAATGATATATATATTGTATAAATTTTTATATTTTATATATAAATGATATATATATATTTTATATATATGATATATAAATATTCTATATATTATATATATATATTATATTACATCCATATATATGTTATTATATCTATATTTTATTATATATTTTATTATATATATGTTACTATATATGTACATATATATATTATTCTATATATAGTTATTATATATATGTATTATATATATGTATTATATATATATTATTTATATATTATTATATAAATATATTCTATTATATATATATATTCTATTATATATATATATTTTTTATTCTATATATATATATATTATATATATATATTTCATTATATATATTAATTATATATATATATTTTATTATATGTTATGTATATTTTATTATATACATATATATTTTATATGTATATATATATATTTTATATGTATATGTATATATTTTATTATATATATATTATTATATATATTTTTATTACAGATATATTATCATATATATATATTTTATCGTATATGTTTTATTATTCATATTTTTTATTATATATATGTATACATATATATTTTTATTATATACATATGTTTTATTGTTTATATACATATATTTCATTATATATACCTATATTGGATAATATATATATTTTACTATATATATATTTATTATACATATAAATCTTTTATTATATATATATTTATATATATTATTATATATATTTTATTATATATATAACTTAATATATATATTTTATTATATATATATATATTTATTATATATAGATATATTATAGATATATATTTTATTATATATATATTTTATTATATATATATAATATATATATATTATATATATTTTATTATATATATTTTTTATTATATATATTCTATTACATATATATATATTATAAATATATATATATATATATTATTATAAATATATATATATATTTTATTATATATATATTTATTATATATGTATATTTGATTATAAATGTATATTTTATTATCTATATATTGTTATACATTATGTATATATTATTATATATAATATTATATATATAATATTATATATATGATAATATATATATTATATATATATTATGTATATATATATTATGTATATATTATATATATATTATGTATATATATTATATATATATTATGTATATATATTATATGTATATTATATGTATATTATATATATATTATATGTATATTATATATAGTATGTATATTATATATATAGTATGTATATTAATTATATTATATGTATATTATATATATATTATATGTATATTATATATATATTATATGTATATTATATATATATTATATGTATATTATATATATATTATATGTATATTATATATATATTATATGTATATTATATATATAGTATGTATATTATATATATTATATGTATATTATATGTATATTATATATACATTATTTATATATCATATATATATTATTTATATATTATTTATATTATATATATATTATATACATATATATATATAAATACCCGTTCACATACACCTTTTTACGATGAAGCTAGAACCCAGAATTAGACAGAATCGAGCAATTGCATCGACAACGGACAACGCCCGACCCAAAGTGGGTTTGATGTACTGCATCTCATCAGTGACGTGCTCCGACATAGGCGCGAACCCAGGTCGTCGCACTCATGTAATATACAATACTGACGACCTAACTCTATGGGCCACGGTGGAATTTATTGGCCATGCCTTGATTTTTAAATTCTTATATTTTTATCCAGTTCTACATTCTACGATGTGACAAGTCAATAGATTGCACCGTGGCCCATAGAGTTACGTTTTCAGTATTGCACATTTAATGAGTGCGAGGACCTGGGTTCGCGCCTATATCGGAGCACGTCACTGATGAGATGCAGTACATCGAAACCCACTTTCGGTCTGGCGTTGTCCGTTGTCGATGCAATTGCTCGATTATTTCTAATTCTGGGTTCTAGCTTTATCGTAAATAAGTGTATGTGAACGGGTATTTATATAAACCTATAATCTCCTCCTAATGTCTAATATATATATATATATATATATATATATATATATTGTATACATATATTATATATATATTATTTATATATTATTCATATTATATACATATATTATATATATTATATACATTATATATATATTATATACATTAAATATATTATATATATTATATACATATATATACATTATATATATATATATATATATATATATATATATACATCCTACTCTTTCACAGTAAATAAATAGAAAAAGGTTCGCTTTTTTCGTCTTGACCTTCGGGCCAAGATCTTTTTTCTGTTATCAAAGTTTAGTATCTGTTCAGCAGATGCTGCAATCAATGTTATATGTGGGAGCAACCCCACATATCAGACCATTGCTATTGGGCAATCAGTTTTGGTCACTCTAGGGAACACGCCTGATACCCATTGTCATTATCCAGTTCCCTCTCGAGGGAACTGATCCCCCTCCCCCTCACTCTCCACATTAAAAACGGCCTTGTGCCTAATTTGCGCAGTGGGGAAGCAAATAAATAACTAAATAAATTGAAAAACTGGCTTTTAATATGAATATCAATATATTAAAACCCAAATGTATAGGAGTAATATATATACGAGCAGTTCCGCCCGCCTTTGCTCAGGCCCTATGTACTGTTCATAACTTTATGTACATATGTATATATTAAAAAGTGTGAATGTGTATATATTAAAAAGTGTGAATGTGTATATATTAAAAAGTGTGAATGTGTACGGTAATTCTTTTCTATATAATAGGTTTCCTTAACTACCATAAAGAAAAGTTAGTAGAGACTGCAGATATAAATTTTTTTAAACTTTGACTTCAATTTTGGCCCCTTATCATTTATTATTTTGGACTCAAATTAAATTAAAATGTTTGACCCATGTCCAAGTACACTAGATCTAAAAATTCAAGTCTTATTAGACTCAAAATTGGCGTAGGAGTTTGGTAGAGTCTGCACTGTCAACTCTGTAAACTTTGACCTCTTGCCAGCTACATTTTCTCTCAAAAACTGCTTAAAAAGTGTGTTGCATGTCTGAAAACCCTTTATGTAAAATTTCAAATGTTTAGACCCAAAATTGGCTTAATCGTTTGCCAGGGATCGCAAAGGTTAAATCGTTTCAACTTTGACCTCTTGGCAGCCAACTTTTCGGCCAAAAACATATTAAAAAGTATGCCCTATGCCGGATTACACTTAATGTAGAATTTAAAATGTTTACACCAAAAATTAGCCGAGTAATTTCATAGAGACCGCAGAGGTCAATTTTTTTAAACTTTGACCCCAATTATGACCTCTTAGCGTTTATTGTTTGGGGCTCAAATCAAATTATAAAGTTAGATCCATGTCCAAGTAACCTATATCTAAAATTTCAAATGTTTAGACCCAAAATTGGCGGAGGTGTTAGGTAGAGTTCTCAAAAGTAAAATCGTTGAATTTTGACCTTTTAACAGCAAAATTCCTGACCGAAACCCGATTAAAAGATTTTCCCAAATCTCAATACCCGTATGTCAAATTTCGAGTCTGTAGACCGAAAATTGACAGTTATTTGGGAGGAAAAAGTACACAGACAGACACACACACATATTTTCACTTTTATAGATATATAGATATATATTTATATATTAATGCAAACAAATTTACATGATCGCAACACTGAACATGCTAATGTTTCAGACACACACACACACACACACATATATATATATATATATATATATATATATATATATATATTCGAAGTGATTTATGTTAAAATGTTACTGTAGTTTCATGGTAAATCATTTGGTAATTAGAAATGTAGTATTGTTCTATACTTCTGTATAGATTTGAATTCTGGCTGCAGTAAATTGTTCAGATAAGACACTTTTGATTTATATTATTTTGATTGACTGTTATTTTCACAACGTTTCAGCCAACTAACCCTCCGATCTTCTTTGGGTGTATTTTGGCAAACCACTTCATCTTTCTTCCGAACTTGGTGATATGCACTGAATTTCAAACTGAACCATTCTTGACCCCATGAATGTCTCTTTTCGGGTGGAAGCCCAAATCGCAATTATATCTATCTTCTGTACTGACAATTAAATCTTAAACCTCCAGAAGAGTACCTTACAACTAAATTTAGTCATGTATGTTATCCGTTACGCCACGGTTCCTTGCAGAATACAAATGATCGAATCTTATCAAAAAATTCAAAACCATAAAGTCGCTTTTAAATGATTGATTTTATTATTGAGGTTAAGCACAAAATCAGGTGTACGTTTGATGAACGTGTTTCTCCGGGACGAACTTTTCTCATTGTCATAAAACTTTATCTGAAACAGTCACAAAATTGTCAGGACTTTGTATCGGCACAATGTTAGCCCACCTCGGCTTGGAGTTAGAATTGGAAAATACGATTCTTGTTTTCGCCAGCCGGTAACCGGATCAAACCAACTCCTGATATCCCACACCGTTTAGGGCCGAAATATTAGTGACAAGTTATACGCGAAGACTGTTATCGATTTTTATTCTATGCACCTGTTTAATAATTAATACTTTCGCTGATATGAAACATTGCTCTCATCGGGTGTTTGATCATTGCAGCCGAACGAGTGTTAGGGGTTTTTCAACTTTTTTTTTTTAACTTGAATCAATAACTTTATGCAAATCTCAAGAGACAAACGTCGACCAACATTTACATATCCACCGCTCCCTATTCTTCACTCATCTATAAAATTACCAGAAATTAAAAAAAAAACGCGACGATTTATTTAGTTGTATCCCAGCGAAGTGTGACAGGGAGCTGTCGTTTTTTTCTTCCTTGTAACTATGCCAGATGTTATCAGATCGATAAACAAGTTCTTCTCTAAACTTAATCTATCAATCCCGAAACAAGAGCCAAGTGGATGCATCGGTGGAAACAGCTGACACGATTGACAAACCTAGTTGTTCTTTTTTTTAATTACTGCTCACATTAAACAAACTGAAAACACAACAGGTGCTATATAGCAAATTGAATCACAGTAATTGAATGCAATTTGACCAATGTGTAAGTAAACTTTTATGCCTTTACAGTAACAATTAAACGCAGAAGCAGACGATAAGTTTGTTGTACTCCGATTAATCCAAATGAAATATACTTATCAAAATCAAAAATTAAATATACTTATCTAAGTACACTGCGTGGTTTCGCATATAATTATGGATCCATATTGTGTTCGTTTTTTGACTGGTAAAAGAGTAGGGTAGCCTTGAGTAAGAATATAGATTTTAGTACTAATAACGGTTCATTTGTCGTAATGGTAAGGGAGACTAAAGTTCAATCCCCAATCGTGTACACGCTAAAGATAGAAACAAATCGTACTTAATGCCACCTTCCATTTAGCTTTATAAGGCGAGGATTAGGAGTGGAAAATGTCTTGGAAAAGAGTGGTGCCCTCCCCTACATCTCGAAATACTAACTAATGAAAAGAGGGCTTTCGGGTCGGCCACGTTATTGTTTATCCGAGTGTATCTCCAACAACAAAAAGTTGGAAACAGACAGGAAGTACATCTTTATTATGAATCTTCTTGTGTGTCCACTTAGTCTGGGAACCGTTTGTTAAGAAATATTGAAGTCTGTTGGGGAGAGAAGTAAAAGAATAAGGTGAGTGTGGCAAAGGTTACACTCCGAAATTGTTCAATACTTTACATTTAAAATTATGTTGAAAATTATCGATTCACTAGTTGCATTTCTCGCATCTTGCGAGTTTTTTGTTAAACTGCTACACGTGGTCTTTTTTTTCTTTTTTTTTTTTTGCTGCTCAGAAATCTCCAAATCCAAAAATAGGAAAATACAAATCGACTCCTGTCCAAGTTATTGGCTGCTGGTTCGTACAGCGTCAGGCGTGTTCTTTCCTAGAACAATAGAAAAAAAGGTTCATAATGTTAGTAAATCTGATTGTTGCAAAAACGAAGACTGTTAAATTTGAACGTGTAATGGTTGTTTGAAATTTGGGTCATATCTAAAGTATTCTAGTTGTACTGTATGTGATGATTTATTTGTTAATCAGTGTGAAAATACGAAAATGCGACAATATTTTCCGACCAACATAACAATTGTTGAATTGTAAAGCAATTGCACATCAGAGATAAGTGCAGAACTGGACAGTATCCAAAATCTGATAGAAAACTAAAATAAAAAAAAAAATGATTTTTTTATCTATTGCAGAATTATCTTTTTATATAAAAAAACATAATATCTATCATAGAATGATTTTTTTGTTCAGGAAAAATTGTAAGGAATACGAAAACGTCATGGCAGGCAGAAAGTTTTCTGAGAATTTTAGGATTGAGTTATATTAGAAAAAGTTTCACTTTGCAATTAACGTCCACAGTGATTAATCTTCTAGATTGGACTTTTACAGGATTTTTCAATGCTTGTCCTAATCTCGTGTGTCCCTATTTATGGGAGTTGGATTTCCTTAACAAACTAACTTTAAAAAATACTTTGTGGCTAATTATATTTTCGTGTGGAGGCATGTAAACAGCGTTCTGTCTCTTAACTGATCTCTCTCTCTTTCTCTCTCTCTCTCTCTCTCTCTCTCTCTCTATCTCTATCTATCTATCTCTTTCTGCACCAAAACGAAGCAGAACCTCCATGGACAAAGTTTCTTTCCTAGAATAAGTCATATGTTGAAGAAAATAGTACAAATTTGCTTTTCAACCTACTATAACATAGTCGTCTTCAAGTCTAATGTGAATAAGTACTTGTCGGGCATTCCTGTTGGAAAATGAAGTCAGATTAATAATCGCTTTAACTCTTATATTCGAACTAGCAAGGTTATCTAGCGTTGCTCGGGGCTATAAAATCCAAAATATAAGAAGTAAAAAAAGTGTAACTTCTCTACATTTCTATCTTTCTCCCCTCCATTGTTTTTCACATCCCTCTTCCCACACGTCTATCACCTCTGCTACTCATTCCTCTCTATCGATTGACGTAATGTCTCGAAAATAATAAGCCATTCACCACTCCTTTATATCATCGACTAGCGGGGGTGCCCGGCGTTTTCTGTGTGTTTAGGTGGTGTAGTAAGGACCCCCGGGGGTCAAAACAACAGTAGCCGGGGTGCCCATGTGTGTATAGATAGTGTAGTAAGGAACTCCGAAAAAAAGTGGTAATGGGGGAGAATCAAAACAACGGTAGGCCAGGGTATTAACAATGTTGCAGTAGCGGGGGGGGTCGAAACAACAGATAATAGATATATCTAGAGTTAAAATATCATTGATATATCTATAGTTAAAATTTCATTGATATATCTATAGTTAAAATATCATTGATATATCTATAGTTAAAATTTCATTGATATATCTATAGTTAAAATATCATTGATATATCTATAGTTAAAATTTCATTGATATATCTATAGTTAAAATTTCATTGATGCATCTATAGTTAAAATTTCATTGATACATCTATAGTTAAAATTTCATTGATACATCTATAGTTAAAATTTCATTGATACATCTATAGTTAAAATTTCATTGATACATCTATAGTTAAAATTTCATTGATATATCTATAGTTAAAATTTAATCAGAATTAGTATCTGAAATTTCAAAATGACGTCGCCCCTATTTTTTATTCATTATCAAAAACTAAAACTGAATATAACAATCTTGTTCAAAAATTCAAAATGATCGACTAATTATTTTCGGAGTTTACCCCACTTACACCTATACATATATACATATATACATATAGGTAATGTTACACATCTAACGATAGATGAACTAAGATCTTTAAACCTCACGTTTGACCCAAATGTAAATGATATTTAAAAAAAATGTTTTTAACGTCAACTCCCATAACAATTGAAATGAACATCGTCACGGCTGATGTGTGATGTGATTCATTTTATCATTGGCATTCGTTTCCTCGGTATCTTTCTAGTTATAATTATTTCTAGAAAGACATCGGGTACATCAGGAGGGACCAGTTGAATTGGAGATAAATATTCTTAGTTAAGTTACCCTCCTCCAAAAATGAGCTTTTATATTTTAGGAGTTTATTTAACGAACATCTTAAACAATTATTTTATAATTCAGGGTGAAGCCAATTTAGCGTTTTAGGGCAGTTAATAAACGTTTTGTTATGCAAATTGAAGTCTGTGCGTTTTCTGTATTTTCTGTGTGGGGTCCTACTTTTAGACGATTACGTCTGATTTTACCTTATCATTCGATCTTTAAAGGTAAAGATGAAGTTAACTGACAAAAAAAGTTTTAATTGCTCGGAAATAGATGAAGTTTAAATTAATATACGAAACTGATCATCCATTAAAATTTCTAAAATTTGTTTTTTTTCATATTTTCTATATTGTTTATATTTTTTTATATTTTTTCTTCTTTCTGCTAAGTTTCCCGGGTGTTCACAATTAATCCCATAAAAGCGTAGAATCTCATTTATTTTTGTTTGGGAAGGCATAGGTGAGGATGTTTATCTACAACTTTACTTACGTTTTGTCTGAACAGTTCATTTTAATATGCATCCAACATATGAGAAATCTTTATGTGGCATCCAACATATGAGAATTCTTGTATAACTCAATCGAATTGAATAAAATTTTCTTTCCTGTTTTTAACTTCGCTGATCAGCTGCACTTTGGAGACAGGATGTCTCCATCGAGCCTATTAACAAGGAATTCAGATTTGTGAATTCCGAGCCGGTGTCAGTTTTCAGATAAGTTCAACTCACAAAGTTAAGCGGAAAACAGCATTACAAACTCGTGATCTTTCCAACTTTGCCTTGTAAACTTTGAACTTCAACTTCTAAACTAGATTCACAGCCCGTTTGTCTCCATCTCTGTTTGCATATACGGCATACTATCGTTGGTACATCGGTTCCCGTTAGATCACTCAAGTTAAGTAATTTTGAGGCTCGTCAGTACAAAAATGGGTGATTATTTGGGAATACCAGGTGCTGTATGCGCGAAAAACATTTGTTTGTCTAGTGGTCTCCATCAATCGATACTTCATTGTAATACAATCTCTTATTCCAGCCACTTCTTTTCAAGAACTACAAGCTTGTAAAACTCTTTAGATGTTAACTATTTTCCTCTTACTTATAGTCTTGGTCTTTTCGAAACTAAGTTCAGTAGGCATCTCTTGCCTTGTAATAATCATCTTTTGTTCTTGATAACTCCATACATCAAGTAGCTTCACGCTTTTATCTGAAAAAAAAAAAACCAAAGCTTGCTTCTAACTAGCCAATTTCTCATTTGTTATTATTATACCATGTTATTAGCAATAAATTATTTTTTAAAATTACTTACTTTCAGTCAGACAACTAACAAAATTGTCGAATTTGGGCGACAGAAAACCCCAGAGTTATTCAACAGCACGAACTACATCCCATAAAATACACTGTCTGGTGCGATGTAACTGCTGAAGAGATAATTGGGCCTTTTTTTTAATTTATTTATTTTATTATTTTATTTTTTTTGAGGATGAGGAAGAAAATCAGATCACAGTAACGGGTGAACGCTTTCGCTCGATGATTTAAACTTCCTAAGACCTTGGGTTCAAAACCAACCTGAGCTGATGTGGTTCCAGCAAGATGTGGGTACAGCACATTCTTCAGCACAATAACACTCTTGCACGACATCTTTGAGAACCGAGTAATATGCGTGGTTGCAAATCTAACTGTCCTCCTCGGTCAGCAGATCTGACCAGTTCAGACTTTTGTGGAGTTACGTCAAGAAAAGGGTTTACCAAATTAAACCTAACGCACTTGTTGAATTGAAAAGCAATGTTGAAACTGAAATTAGGGTTATAGCCTTAGAAATGCTTAATAATGTAATGAAACATGCGTTAGATAAGGCAAAAGAATATGAAAGGGAAAGGGGGCATTTAAAGAACATAATTTTTCATAATTATAATTAACTTTTACAAAAGCAGTGTAGTATAATGTAAATTGCCTATAAACGTAATTATAAGTAATAAAATAAAACTCACTAGTATTTTCACAAATCTTGGAAGAACTGATGCAAACAATATTTACTATTTAGTGAGTATATCTTTAAAAATAAAAAAAAATTATTCAAGTTTTAAAATAGATCACTACTTCTGGGCCACTTTGTATATGTATATATATATATATATATATATATATATATATATATATATATATATATATGTGTGTGTTTACCTTATCAGAGTAAATGGTGTACCAAGGAAAAAAAAATAGATAACTCTACCGATATAGTGAGATTCACATCGAAATACGCGTCACACAGACAGTATGGGGGCATTTCTGATCTAATTATCTTTTTATGTTCAATTATGCACTTATAAATCCGGAAAAGGGTATGAAGTCCAAACTGATGGGGAAAATACTAACGTATGTTCAACTAATGGTCTACACCGAACGTTTTTCATTAAATATTGTGTTTTGGAATTAATTAACCAAAAATGAAATTGTCGAACTAAAGTACATATTTTGCCGGGTGTCGTTATTTACTTGTCTTTTCACAGTTGGTTATATTGTAAAGAAAGTCTTGTTAAAAAAAACTTCTTGATTAAGTAAAAAATAAAAGATATTGCCACAGTCTATGAAAAAAGTCTCCTTCTCTGACTGGGAACAAAACAGATACGACACTTTGTTCCTAACTCGACAGTCAAGTGCGCTAAAAACTATTGAAGTACACGTAAAAAAAAAACAAATACATTTGCAAGAAAAACTTTCAATGCACGCGTAAAAAGCAGCGCATCCACACATCAACCCGCCTAGATTTCATCTGCGATGATTGCAAATACGTGCATACTTTTGTTGTCGACATCCACAACCACAAAACCGAACATAGGCCAGCATACAAAAGGTGGCGCTTTCTGAGCCCCTTAAAAATTCCATAAGCACTCCATGAACATTTATTTCTATGTAAAAATATTGAATGCCGATAGTAAATAATTTTTTAAATAAAAATTACTATTGTATTTCGGTATTCATTATCTCACAAAGTATTGATATGCCGTAAAATCTATTTAAGATGAATATCAACCATACACAAAAACGTATTGCGTACATAGTTGTTAACACAGGTTTTCAAAAATCACTCGATCCCAAAGCCACGAGAGTGGCCAAAGGTTATTATTGGCTTCTTCTGCGTGTGGCTCAGATGTATTGTCCTATGCAGTTCTCTACCTTCCCGGGCTTTTCCTTATCATTTCAGAAGTAGTGATTTTATTACTAATCGATTGAGATGCCTCACTTGGTAATACTTCCCATACCTTTTTGTAGGCCAGAGTATTCTTTCTTTAGGGCGCTGGATTTTCAAACGTCATTTTTCTGATTTTGTGTCACAACTTTCTGTGATGCGAGGAAGAAAAATACATTTGCAAATATTCATATATTTTGATAACATTTTTTTCTTCGAATCACTTCCTTTTTCAGTTCCTTTTCTGCTCAGTTTCCCCAGCCATATCAAGATGCAGAAATGTAAATGTAACGTGAACAACGATTCTGCTGCCCAACCCACGACAAAGAAAGCGTCAATCATGCAAGCTGATGATACGTCCTCGACAATCAGTCTGACAGAAACTGGGCCATTGTGATAGCAGTTGCCTTTTTTTTTCTTTCGAACTGTAATATTAGTTCCCTTCAGTTAAAAGCAGTCCATCTTCCCAGGTTTTGCCTTTATGCTTTGGAAAGAAAAAATAGTTTATAGCTAACTGTCTGACAGGTACTCATCGGTGACGGTTCTAAAGGAATTTTTGAGGAGATAGAGCGTACCACCTCTAGTATGCTAGCCTATGCTCCACACCTTTCGGCCTTGTGTCACGTCCCAACGATGGAAGAGAAGTAAATACTGCTTGTGTCGACTAGCTCCCTACACAGGGAGAAGGTTTGTAGGAGGATATTGAATTCGAATGTGGTTTTAAGTCGCATGTCTATTCTGGTCAGAGAAGATGACGGCTTTGATTTTTGCAAGTTAACTATGACGGAATATGTCGCCCAGCATTTTCCCATATACAAACCTGATACTCCCAAATAGTCACCCATATTCTGCAGATCAGGTTCACCGTCGCTTAGCTGCGGTGATTTAACGAGAATGTAATGATGCCATATATATATATATATATATATATATATATATATATATATATATATATATATATGGGGGGTATGTGTGTGTGTACTTATTTGAATAAATTTATCATTTTGCCCCTTACCATATCATTTTGCGATGTGTTTTGTTTGATGCGAATAAACGTTTTCAAAACATGCATGATTGTCCTAATCGATATTGTCTCGGATTGAGTTCGAATCTCACTTAATGCATGGTGCTCATTTACATACTAATTGTTGGGGAAAAAAATGAACATGCACTCTCAGTAATGTGTAAAAATAGCAACTTTTGTTCAATTAATTGTATAAAATGAATACTAAAATGACAAACACATGCAACATAGTTCGGAATACATAGCACATACACAAATAATAAACTGATTGAAAATTAATTCAGCAGCAAAATTTACAAATTATTCGCATAGACGCACAAGCGAACAAATCCACGCGTACTCATTCATAAAAACATGCCGTACACAAATATACATGTTAAGACACATGGATATGTACACACAGGCATACACACACACATGATGCGTCTAAGTCCCTTGAAAAACACATGCACTACCAAGTTTAAAAAAGACATAAAAACCTTTAAACACTCTCGCTGTCATACACTTGATACAAATAGGAGTATACACACATAGTTATAGATACAACACAAATGGTACAAACTAAACACACACTAGGCATGCAAGTGTCCGCATAATTTGCACGTAATTTGAAACACAGAAATACAAGTACGCACATAGCAGATGCTTAATGCACACATACACACGATACAGATATACGTACACAGTTAACACGCACACAACACACATACAAACTGATACACATGCACTACACTTAACAAACATCATACACACATGCTAATGCATATAGAAGTACGTGCATACTTTACACATTCTTTGACATACCGACGCAAATCCATATACATACACAGAATACAGATACAAGTGCACACTTCTAAAGACATGTCGCAATGGTTAACACTGTCCACAGGTAATTACAGTTTGAAACTTCAATTTGACAAAGAAACCAAAACAAAAAATGTAAAAACACCCCAAAACGCAAGTAACCATTTGATAAGAACTAAGAAAACCGAATACAGCGCCGCCCGGCGTCTAATAAACGAAGCTAGTTTGTCCTTGCAACTTGTTACGAAGTGGGCTGCACCTGACGTCGTCACTGTGTCATTAGCCAAATACCTTAATTGTCATCATCAGCGGCAGTCAACCGACTCGCAGCGACAAATCGCAGAAGCTTAGCGTCCTCGTTTTTCGCGCCATTTTTTTTCCAAAAAAAGGCGGGAGGACAATTTCTTTAATGATGGCGATTCGCCGTTAAAGAGCGGATTGGGCGACAAATGTTGGGTTTGTATTTTCCGAAATCAAAATACAAGAGAGTTAAAAGTGTAGTAAAACGAACAAATAAAACATGAAATAATTTGTTCTCCATCTTTGAATTTCTTTCCAGCACTGCTTGCGTTTGAATTGGAAGTGTTTATATATGCATGTGTCGATTTAATGTGTGTGCGTTTATCAATATTTCTGTTGTGTAAACAGTGTTAACCGAAAAGACAAGTAGTAATGTAATCAGCAGACCGTGTTCGAGTTCAAGTCGAAATTTGTTGACTTGGGCGAATGGACTGAGTTATTTAATGGTTTAACAATGACGACTACGGATTCGAAACTTTGAGTTCAAATGTTGTGCGATTTATTACTTCGCACTATTTAAGTGTCAACACCCACATTTAAGATCATTTAGATTTTCTACCTAATAAGGAGAATCGCCCGTTATAAATAAAATATGCTTATTTTAATGTAAAAATTATTTTACACTTTTTCAGTCCAAACATTGCATATTGCTACTTGGAACGTACAAGGCTACGGAGGATTGTGTCTAACAAGGGACATGACGTGGAATTGAATAGCGAGATGTCTGTTCACATTACATTTAAACTTCTTCAGGTTGCTAAAATCATAGGAACAGGACACATGGAGGAAATTTCAATGCGTGGTAGTCTAAGGGAAAAGGCAATTAAAAGAAGTTTTTCCGGCATCTATTGACCTCAACAGTGAAGGGGTGGGATTTTACTGCTAGTCCAGTTAGTCGGGAATATGTACCTGGAAGGGGCACAAGTGTTCTGAGTTCATAAGAGCACATTCCGTTCATGTATTTGTAAAATAGGGACAAAGATGCTACATAACTGCGATGGCAGAGAGGTTGGGGTTTGGTCGATAGTGCAGAACCAATTAGATTTGAAACTCTTTTTTGGACCTTGTCTAAGAGTGAGAGACAAGTGGATGGATGCACCAGCGCAGATGTCACAACAATACTCCATATATAGGCGAATTGCCATTGTAAACAAGTAAGATATTCTTAGCTGTGAGTAATTTTCTAGCACGCTAGAGGGAGCCCACCTTATTTGCAATAGCCTTGCCAATGTTAAAAATATCGAAAAAAAAACATATTTAAACCCCAACAGATTAATGAAGTCGTAGAACTGGTTGTTCGTCGAAAAGTCGTCTGTACTCAGTTCAATCAATAATGAGGTCTTTTTCTGATGATCAGGCAGTGTGTAGACTTGATCTGCCTCTCTAGTTCTTTCTCGTTAGGACTAGCAACTGCAGTTGTAACAATTAATAATAAAACACTATTATTTGTGTTCTGTGGTTTCAATGTTCACCGTTCAAATTTACCTGTTTTTGATAAATACAATTGTATTGCATCCAGTAACACTAGTGTACTGTGGTGGTACCCACCTTAGGAATAACAATTGACTCTTCCATTTAATACCGGTAGAATATGTACTCGATATTATCCACAAGTTATGCACACTTGGCAGTCAGACTGGTGTGCAACCACTAGTATTTGTTGTACTTGTTTTTCTTTGCGATATATTTTGTTCTTACTAAATGCAGAGTTTTCTTTCGTTGCAGACCTTTACTCATTTGGAACGGTTATTATCAGACCTTTACTCATTTGGAACGGTTATTATCAGACCGTTACTCATTTGGTTACATTAGTATTATCGAAGCATCTTCTCGCTCGCCCCCTCAAAAACAGAAAAAAGAAAATGGTTCGCTAAGTGCTAGTCCAGACTTCCTGTCGAATACGTTATGCCTGGACAAGTTCTCTATGATTCTAATTTAGATTTCTGATGGAATTTTTCACTTTTAATAAATGTATGTTCACGTAAAAAAAATTCTTATTTTAACGTACCCACGATCAAATATTTCTTTAACATTAATGATTACGTTTATTTTTATTACAAAAAAAAAAAACAAAGAAATATTTTGGAGAGATGAATGTACACCGTGGACTCATAGAAATAAGCAAATCTTGTTTTAAAATACCGATTGTTTATTCAATAAGATCTTTCAGTTATCCATAGTGGTGAAAATATACGTCTCCGCTTATTTAAAATAACCATTTTCATCTTTCACGCTTAACATTAAAAGCTTCCAGTTTCAGTCACCATTTTTTTTTCAGACCTGTCACAAGGGAATACGCAATTAAATTGTCCTGGTGGTTCTAACTGGTTGAGTTCGAAATAGGAAACTACTGCAAGCTTGTGAACACACAAACTCACACCGTGAAAGCTAACGAACGCGTGTACACTACTTGTCTTACACAGAATAAATCCATTCTTATGTGAAACATTTTGAGAAACACTAAACTCTCAATTGCTACTAATTTCACACGCATGGCCAAGATAATGCAGAGGCAATAGCTTACTACCAAATCCTTGTCGCAAACATACTCACGCTCATACCCCGCTTCTTATCTTATTTTTCTATACTTACACGACCCCCAAACCATTATTATTTAAAGTTAACACCTGTTGTAAATAAAACTTAGGATTGGTTAAGCGATGTGGACACCAGATTGTACACAAGTAAACAAACATAGTTATATATTTGGCGCGAAACATAATCCCTTCAATTGAGGTAAAAACAACTATGATTTTGTGTGAGAGTAATATAAATAGAATATAAATGGTTCTTACATAAAAAATATAAAAATTTAATAAAAATTGTATTTGAAGTTATGTATATAATATATTAAAACAGTATAAAATAAAATGCCAGAAAAAAATTCTCTACTCTAAAACAGATTACAGATATTAAGTGAAATATTTAATTATTCAATCATACAGAATTTAATTGCATTTATTTGCAAGATTGTATTGGTTTGAGTGTTACCATGATTGAAGTAAATTATCATGTTCAATTTAAATGATTGTCTGCCATCTTTAATGTCTGCCGTTGTCATTAATGCGCAACATTTATACTTGTGAAAAATAGTTTGATGTTCAGGAGTCTGTTGGCATTCATTATCCACCATTCCCCCCCTCCCAATCAAAGTCGCAGAGTGAAAAATCAAGAGTAGTTTTATAGATTTTGGGTTCATAGTCTAATACTTTTGTATAGATTTGTCATTCTTTTTTATAATAGCTTTTGCATCTGCAGTTCAATACGATAGTATTGAAATAAGTGTATTTAATAAATCTGCCCTGGATTTTTATAAACCAAATTCAATACCTAATTAAGAAAGTATGCGTTTAAGAAAATCATTTTCTTTACCCGTGAAAAATTCCATCGAATGGGGCATATATTTAATCAATAAATATGTTTTCATAAAACTGATACTTTTTTCTGGATAGCGCAAAATAAGGTTTTTAAGACAGAAAAAAAACAAATAAACTAGTAAATAATTTTCATAAACTATTTTCGCATAAGTTTGGCATAAATCATGAATATTGCAATCAAAAAAAACCTTATGAATTTCTTAATCATATTTTATATACGTGTATGTAATGCCAATAAATATTTAACTTGAATATATGATTAAAAAATGTAAGATATAATATATAATATTGAAATATGATATACAAATATTAAGCTATAATATTAAACCGCAATATAATACAGTATATATTATAAATCAGTTTAAAGAAAAACAAAGTGCTCGATCGTAGTTTTTACACGAGCTTATATAAATTATTTAATTTAGAAACTATAACCTATATTACTTGTCAAATGTTCGAACAGTACGTTTCTGGTGTAGAAACTGCCTTTCATCTTATTACTGTTAGACCGAATCTCCTTTAGCATCGTTCACACAGGTACACACACACATACACACACACACACATATATATATATATATATATATAAATGTGATATATATATATATATATAAATGTGATATATACATATATATATATATATATATCGTCGTCGGTTCCTACTCGTATCCGAGCCTTGGGTCCTGTCGTCAGGTGGGTGGGTGCTTATGTGATACATGGCGGTACAGTCCGATTCTATAGCGGAAGAGTCGCGGACAGTGCTAACAGGGGAGGTTATGGATATGGGTTTGCTCTTGCTCCCTTATCCTTCTTCTCCCAGCCTCTCCCCTTCTTCTCCTTTCCTCCTCAAAGTAAGCACTGCAACGGTAGGTGTATCAGAAATTTCGTGAAAATAGTGAATAATTCCACCCCATCTTTCCAAGCTTATAACTCCTCGAAAAATGTAATTCGAGCCCTAATGTTTTTTTTTCAATTAAAGGAGCAAGGACCACGGTTTCATTAAAAAAAAAAAAACAACAATGTGTTTTTTTTTTTTTTTTTTAAGATTTTAAACTTCGGACTTTACAGGTAAATTTCTAAAAAACGGGTTTTTTTTGTTTTAAATTTGAATATATTATTTATTGACCTTTTCTCTTCAATTTGTGATATATAAGACTTTGAAACATAAATTATTTACTTTTTAATAGAAACTTGAAAATGGGGGGGGCGTGAATTTAAAAGAAAAACGTTTGTCTAAAATATTATATTCGGTTTATTGGAAAGAACATAAAATTTCACATTGACCCTGAAAATATCGTAAAAATAGAATCAATAGAAAAATTTTGATAGATTTTTAAAGTTTAAAAATTGAAAAATATTGAGTTCGGAAAATTCATTACTGTTTTTTAAAAAAAAAATATTTCTATTACTTTTAAAACAACTTTAATAGTTTATTTTGGAAGTATAATCCATAAAGAAAATAAATAACCCACTTTTAACGGAGAAATTACGAGATTTTTATATTTTATTCGCAGTTGTTTTATACCGCCATTTCAAAAAGTTCTCCATTTGTTTATTTATAAAGAGTTTTGCATTACGCTAAGTAGCAGATGATATAATTTAACGAAAGTACTCTACCCAAAAAGAAGGCTTATGTATTCATAGACGAAATGTTTCGCTATGTCACAGCTCTTCAGTACGGCTAGATTAGCACCTATACCAAGCCAGTAATTGAACTTACAACTACTTGATAGTCGACAGTTCTAGCCTTTAAGCCCCAGTATGTATATATATATATATATATATATATATATATATATATATATATATATATATATATATATATATTACATGAGGAATAGCTTAGGCATATGATCGTTCCATATAAAAACAATTTTTTATTGTCTCTAAATTGTATCTTCATCAGCACAGATTCCAGAACCGTACATCACACTTTTGTTCATGTTGAATTCCTGAAAATGATATAACTGAATATGTCATAATTTAAAAAAGATTGTAAGCATCAAAGTGAGCGATCGAGCTACCAACCAAGAAGTGTATCGTCAATAATCTGCAAACGTCATCTAGGCTGGCACTACATTGGCCCCAGAGAGACTTAGTAACTAAGTACTTCAATAGACTTCCGACGAAAAAAAAGAAGACCAAAAAGGGTCTGGAAGTGAATAATCGAATAAGATTTGGTCGCAAAGGGAAGCTGGATGGACGCCGTATTTATTTGGTTTCAGACCGAAAACGATTGTGCATGTTTACTGCCTCATACGTTGCGGAATGCCAGAGTTCCTTAGTCTAAGTAAGTCTAACTTGGCCTAAAGTTTCAACGATTATTTGATTTCATATCAGCAGTATTTCTGAGTATGTAATGGTCTTAAGTTGACTTTATTTCTTTTATATCACGTGTTTTGTAAATGTGATATATGTCCACGCTGATAATGATTTATACCAAAATTGTTATTAGTGCATGTTACGTGTTTACATACATATACACATAATATATATCCTATGGATTTGCATATATAACATGTGCATGTTTTGGCTATAAAACTCATCAGAAGTAAATATTTCTTTGATGTCCAACGTAACATTAATTCTTCCTACTTGACGGTGCACTTAACACGTATTCTAGACTCTTATGCTTCGCTCACTGTTATTCAACAAGCCAATCTTAACTAGTCATTAGTTTAAGATACTTTGAGATATTTTAAATATCAGTCACTCCTTGACTATATTTCAATTAATGCAGTGGTCACCTGGTTTCGAAAACCACTTATTCTTTGCTGAGAAAATCACTTTAAAAAGGCCATCAAGTTGAGTTTTTTTTTCTATTAGCGCTAAACCAATTTAGTTGTACGATTATGATATATCCCTACAACAGAAATAATAATACTGGTTCCAAAAATTCACAACACTACACGAAAGACTAGCGCAAAACATGAGAAGATGTATACAGGAAACAAACGTGTCAGATTGGATAACAAAAGTTAGGATCACCCTGATACAGAAGGAACAGAGAAAGGAATCGCCCCGAGCAACAATAGGCTTGTCACGTGCTTAACCAATGTATGGAAAATACTGACAGCACACCTGAGAGAACAAATCTACCACTCCCTGAATAATCGTGGACTTCTCCCCAAGGAACAGAAAGGATGCTCAAAAGGGAAAAATAGGCCAATACATAGATCAAAAGATCCTAAGGGAGGTAAAAAGAACGAGAAAGAATTCAGCCATGGCATGGATCGACTACAAAAAGGCATACGACAGGATCTCGCAAACATGGATAATAGAATGATTAAAAATGTATAAAATACCAAGCAGGATCATCAACGTGAAGAAAATACAATGAGAACATAGACACTGGAATTGAGAGATGATGGACCACACGTAACGGAAATTAACGTACAAAAAAAGCATCTTCCAAGGAGATTCACTATCACCATTGCTGTTCATCATAGCCATAAATATTATACTGAGAAAGTGCCAAGCTGGATACAAGTTCTCTAATACAGAGGAAAAATGAGCCACAGGTACATGGACGACCTGAAACTTTTTGCAAGGACCGAAATGGAACTAGAGACACTAATAAACACTACAAGGATATCCAAATGAACTTTGGTATGGAAAGTTGCGAACTACTAGTTATAAGAAAGGGAAAACTGGAGGCAACAGAAGGTATGGAACTACCCAACCAAACGAGGAAGAGGGCTCTAGGGAGCAAGACACCCATAAATACTTGGGAGTTCTGGAAGCAAACACTATCAAAGCTACAGAAATGAAAGAGAGAATCGGAAAGGAATACCTCAGGGAACAAGAAAACTTCTAGAAACAGAATTGGACAGCATAAACCTAATAAAAGGTATAAATACATGGGCAGTATCACTAGTAATATTCACAACCGTTCATAAGGTAGACCAAAGAAGAACTGAGAGAGCTCAATCAGCAGACCAGGAAACTCATGACCATGCACAATGCACTACACACAAAGGACGATGTTCACCGACTTTACGTGAAAAGGAAAGAAGGCAGAAGAGGACTAGTTTGTATAGAAGACTGTGGGCATGACACAAAAAAGAATTAGTAAAAATACATAACGCAAAACACGGAAAGGATAATCATGGCAGCGAGAGACACTTAAAAATCGTCAAAACAGGAAACAGAGAGATAAAGGATAAGACGAGAAAGCATAATGGGAAGAAAAACAACTACACGGAAGATTCATAAGGATGACAAAAGATGAAAATAACGAAAACACTTGGACATGGATGTGAAAAGGACACATAAGCCGATAAACTGATCCCTAATAACCACAGCATCGATAAAAGCCTACCACATCAAACCAAAGATCGACAAAACACAAGAAAATAGCAATTGCAGACTCTGTGGACATAGAGACGAAACGAGAACCATATAGTAAGTGAATGAAGCAAACTGGCCCAATAAAAGGAATATAAGAACAGTCACGACCAAGTGGGAAGGGCAATACACTGGGAATTATGCAAACAACTACTCGAACGCACAGACAAGTGGTGCAAACATAAGCTGGCAACAGTACTTGAAAATGAAAATCACAAAATCCTATGAGATATCGACATACAAAGTAAGACACCTATCCAAGCCAGAAGACTTGCTGTCGTAATAATTAATAAGAAAGAAAATATTCAATTAAAGAAGGCGGTATAACAATATTGCCAAAAAGGTCCATTGGGATATATGTAAGAAAAAAAAACGTTGAAATGCAGTGAAAAATATTCCAGAAATGGTTGTGGAGATTGATAGTGTAACATTATTATGGATATGAATATCAAGTGTGATAATGTTACTTAGTAGTAGTAGTAGTAGTAGTAGTAGTAGTAAATAGAATTCGAAAATGAAAACTGTGCACTACTGGAGGGGAGGAGAAGAAAACTTGAAAGAGCAGACATCATTAAACTGCTCAACTAAAGCCGATGGGAGCCTTTGTCGAACATGATTGTTTATGAATCTCTGTGGTTTCTGGAAACAGACTATCAAATCAATAGAGATGATAATAAAGAACAGAAAATAAAAGGAAAAAACTGAAACAATAGAGTAATATAAGGAAATAAGCATAGTGAGATACTCTGGACCCTTTATCGCAGAAAAAGAACTTTCGTACTTGGACCCCCCCTCAATAAAAGGAAACTAATGATAATGCATAGTGTTCCGCACCAGAAAAATAACATCAATCGACTTTATATAAAAGAGGAAAGGTTAGGGCTGGTAAGTATAAAAGATCACGTGGATAATAGAATAAAAAAAAACAATACATACATTTAGTCAAAATATAAAAACTATTAATTGCTGTTTAAAAAACAAACAATATGGATATGATACAAAAAGTTATGACACCAGAAACCAAAAGGCGAGCAAACTACAAAACGATGTGTACACATTGCCAATCTAAAATATTGTCCAAAGAAAAAATTATGAAACCAAATGGGCATCTGAACAGAGAAATATAACTGTTAACAGTAACACAAAACAACACAAATGCTTATAAATCATAGAGCATTATTTTTTATTAATAATGTAGTTCGTTAATTTTTTATTAATAATGTACTTCGTTAATTTTTTATTAATAATGTACTTCGTTAATTTTTTTTTATTAATAATGTAGTTCGTTAATTTTTTATTAATAAAACAAATCCTGCGTCACTACACAATGATGTCGATCCAAAAATTAGTTTTATATATAAGCAATATTTGCGTAGAATATTTAAAACTTTTTTTGTATTTGGATAGAAGCAGTTTCGTGTAAAATCAGATTTCTATAATGATGATAATAACACTATGAATAATTTTAAGAATTCTTATAATTGTAAGAATTCTTATAATTGTATGAAAGAGGATTTAAAGAGAAAGGAGGAAATTCATGAACTCTAAATAATCTGAAAGCGTGCAGAGAGTTTAAATAATTTAGGGATTATTATTGTCACTCATTTTACAGGGAAGATTAGTAGAAATCAATATTAAGCGATTGTTGCAACCGTTATAAAAAGATGCGACGGGTTAAAAATCTGAGGAGACTTGTTCTAGACTTCAGGAAACCGTGCTTATTCTCGCCATAAATGATCACTAATACTGACTTGTGTAAAAAAAACAATAGAGTAATATTGTAATTTATTAAAGGCTGAGTTAAGAAACTGATTGAAAATCTTACTGGTAAAAGAGAGATGAGAAAAAATAATAATTATGATAAAAAAACCTCAACACCTTTCCTAATGAGAACAATAAAATTGCTTCTCTTCTGTTATAATGTATGATAATTAAAAAAAATGAAATGTACTTTGGTATTTGCAAAATATAATAATCCCTCCCGACATGTAAAGGAAAGGATTGTCCGGTTTGGCGCAATTTTGATGAAGAGGAATGACGTCAATGCCAAGAACAGTTCACCACTTGAAGCCATCGACCGAATTAAGTGTCCGAACAAAAGGAAACGGAGATAATACAACGCGAATAGAATGCATTTTTTTTAAGTTACAACATTCCCCCCTCCCACTCTCTCTCTCTCTATATATATAAATATGTTTATGTGTATGTATGTATATATGTATGTATATATAAGATGTATATATATATTTATATGTATGTATATATTATATGTACATGTATATATATTTATATGTATGTAAGTATATATTATATGTGTATATATTATATGTATGTATGCATATATTATATGTATATATATTATATGTTTATGTATATCTATATATATTTATATGTATATATGTATATGTATGTATATATTTATATGTGTCTATATATGTACATATGTATATATATGGATATATGTTTATATATGTGTATATGTACATACATATCTATATTTATATATCTATATGTATATACATGTATATATGTATATACATGTATATATGTATATACATGTATATATATGAATATATATGTATATATATGCATATATATGAATATATGTGCATATATGTATATATATGAATATATATGTATATATATGAATATATATGTATATATATGCATATATATGTATATATATGCATATATATGAATATATGTACATATATGTATATATATGAATATATGTGCATATATGTATATATATGAATATATGTGCATATATGTATATATATGAATATATGTGCATATATGTATGTATACCAATATATGTGTATATATGTATATATATAAGAATATATGTGCATATATGTATGTATACAAATATATGTGTATATATGTATATATGTGTATATATGTATATATATGAATATATATGTATATATATGAATATATATGTATATATATGAATATATGTGTATATATGTATATATATAAATATATATGCATATATATTTATAGATATGAATATATATGTATATATATACATATATAGATATGAATATAGATGTATACATATGTATAGATATGAATATAGATGTATATATATGTATAGATATGAATATAGATGTATATATATGTATAGATATGAATATAGATGTATATATATGTATAGATATGAATATAGATGTATATATATATATTTGTATAGATATGAATATAGATGTATATATATTTGTATAGATATAAATATAGATGTATATATATATGTATAGATATGAATATAGATGTATATATATGTATAGATATGAATATAGATGTATATATATGTATAGATATGAATATAGATGTATATATATGTATAGATATGAATATAGATGTATATATATGTATAGATATGAATATAGATGTATATATATGTATAGATATGAATATAGATGTATATATATGTATAGATATGAATATAGATGTATATATATGTATAGATATGAATATAGATGTATATATATGTATAGATATGAATATAGATGTATATATATGTATAGATATGAATATAGATGTATATATATGTATAGATATGAATATAGATGTATATATATGCATAGATATGAATAAATATTTATATATATGTATAGATATGAATATATATGTATAGATATGAATAAATATGTATATATATGTATAGATATGAATATATATGTATAGATATGAATATATATGTATAGATATGAATATATATGTATATATGTGTTTAGATATGAATATATATGTATAGATATGAATATATATGTATATATATGAATATATATGTATATATATGAATATATATGTATGCATATATATGAATATATATGTATGCATATATATGAATATATATGTATGCATATATATGAATATATATGTATGTATATATATGAATATATATGTATGCATATATATGAATATATATGTATGCATATATATGAATATATATGTATGCATATATATGAATATATATGTATGTATATATATGAATATATATGTATGCATATATATGAATATATATGTATGCATATATATATGCATGTATGAATATATATGTATATATATATGTATGAATATATATGTATATATATATATGTATGAATATATGTATATATATATGTATGAATATATGTATATATATATATGTATGAATATATGTATATATATATATGTATGAATATATGTATATATATATATGTATGAATATATGTGTATATATATATATGAATATATGTGTATATATATGTATGAATATATGTGTATATATATGTATGAATATATATGTATATATATGTATGAATATATATATGTATGAATATATATAGATATATATGTATGAATATATATGTATATGTATGAATATATATGTATGAATATATATGTATATATATGTATGAATATATATGTATATATATGTATATATATGTATGAATATATATGTATGAATATATATCTATATATATGTATGAATATATATGTATATATATATGTATGAATATATATGTATATATATATGTATGAATATATATGTATATATATATGTATGAATATATATGTATATATATATGTATGAATATATATGTATATATATGTATGAATATATATGTATATATATATGTATGAATATATATGTATGAATATATATATGTACGTATATATATATGTATGAGTATATATATATGTGTGAGTATATATATATGTATGAATATATATATATATGTATGAATATATATGTATGTATATATATGAATATATATGTATGTATATATCTATCTATATATCTATAAAAACAGAGATGTGTGTTCCACAGACGATTTCTGATTGGTTAATCCAATAATCTCATCTCCTAAAAAACTATGGTTCGTAGGCTCTTAACTTTACCATAAAATATTATGGCTTTATTTATTGTCCATCTTGGAAGGGTTTAATTTTTTCCTAACTTGCGATTTACAAATTACGAAAATACGAAACTAACTGACAATCTAACAATCGAACCTCCGACATCACGGCCGCCATTATGAAACTAAACTAAAAAAAAAAACGCGCGTTTACTCGTGGTCTTTACATTTCGGGTTTGGGTACTTGTGCAGTTTTCCATTGACATTAAAAAATGGAAATATTTTTTAAAAAAATATATTGTACGTACTCGTCATAGGATAAAGTTTTCCTACAGAAAAAATCACGTAATTTCATCAAGTAGTTATTTTTTATAGCGAAAAAAGAAAAAAATCAACGCTACAAGCGAAATTAAACAGAAAGTTCAAGTAGGGGGATTTCCCTTTTTTTTATAGCGAGGCCAAATTTCGCGAATTTGGCCTTTTTTTAAAGCAGTTTGGCCTTCAAAATTTCTGTTTGGCCATTTTCTTCACCGATGAAATATAAAAAGCAAATAAAAACAACGCAATAAAACTTTTAAAAATACGCCACACTTTGTTGTTCTTGTTTGTTTGTTTTTTTGGTAATTTTCCTTATTTTTTTATTTTTTCAAGATAATACTATTAAATGGACACTATTATGCCAAATTAGCCCCCCCCCAAAAAAAAATGCACAAAAATTCGAAATTTAAGGTTTTGATGAGATAATTTAGCGAATTGTCCGGACTATTGCGAGATAACCATCCATTAGTTTTTCCTGAAATTTTGCCACAAATTGTATTTCATTACATAGATGTGCATAGTAACAACATTTTTTGCCGAAAATTCCCGTTGCGTCTCCAGATTTCATCGGTGAAGAAAAAGGCCAAACAGAAATTTTGAAGGCCAAACTGCTTTTAAAAAAAAGGCCAAATTCGCGAAATTTGGCCTCGCTATCAAAAAAAAGGGAACTCCCCCTACTTGAACTTTCTTTTTGGTTAAGAATCAAGATGGCTGAATTATTAATTACTCGCTTATAAGACTATCATTACACACAAAAAAAATATAGATTTATTTTTGGATAAGTTCCCCCGGGTTTTCCTTTCACTGCAGTAAATAATGGTGTTTTGTTATATATATGGCGTACTATTATCCTTATATATATGATGTTTATGTTTATAACAACATCTTAATACGGCGCTGCTGATCCATAGTCGTTTCGACTGACGGATGCCACACACATGTTTATATATATATATATATATATATATATATATACATATATATAAGTGTATGTGTGTCAGTGTGCTTTTCCATACGCTAAAACTCAATTTTAAGCCTAGAGATTCGAAATTTGATATACAGGGTACTGAGATTTGGGAAAATCGATGTGATAGGTTTTCGACAGAAATTTGGCGATTAAGTGGTCAATATTCAACGATTTGACCTTTGAGAACTCTACCAAACTCCTCCTACAATTTTGGGTCTAAACAGTAAACACGTGATATTTTAGATATAAATTCCTTGGACATGGATCTAACTTATTAACTTTACTTGATCCCTAAACAATAAATGTTAAGATGTCATAATAGGGGTCAAAGTTTTAAAAAATTGACCGTTTTTTTTTCTCAGCATTAACCTCAAAACACCTGGGCAACGCCGGGCACCGATTGCTAGTATGAATATATATGTATGTATATATATGAATATATATGTATGTATATATATGAATATATATGTATGTATATATATGAATATGTATGTATATATATAAATATGTATGTATATCTATATATGAATATATATGTATATATATGAATATATATGTATGTATATATGAATATATATGTATGTATATATGAATATATATGTATGTATATATTAACATATATGTATGTATATATTAATATATATGTATGTATATATGTATGCATATATAAATATGCATATATTTGTATATATATGCATATATATGTATGTATATATGTATGTATATATGAATGTATATATATGCGTATATATGAATGTATATATATGCGTATATATGAATGTATATATATGCGTATATATGAATGTATATATATGCGTATATATGAATGTATATATATGTGTATATATGAATGTATATATATCTATATATATGAATGTATATGTATATACATGTATGTATATGTATATACATGTATGTATATGTATATACATGTATGTATATGTATATACATGTATGTATATGTATATACATGTAGGTGTATGTATATACATGTAGGTATATGTATATACATGTAGGTATATGTATATACATGTAGGTATATGCATATACATGTATGTATATGTATATACATGTATGTATATGTATATACATGTATGTAGGTATATGTATATACATGTACGTGTATATATGTATGTATATATATAAATGTATGTATGTATATGTATATACATGTATGTGTATATACATGTATGTATTTATATTTATGTATATGTATATACATGTATATATATGTCTGCAAATGTATGTATATATATGTATATACATGTATGTATATATATGTATGTATATGTTTGTACATGTATATATATACATGTATGTATGTATATGTATATACATGTAAAATATATATAGACATATCCATATATATATATATATGGATATGTCTATATATATATGGATATGTCTATATATATATATATGGATATGTCTATATATATATATATATATGTATATGTCTATATATATATGTATATGTTTATAAATATGTATATGTCTATATATATATATGCATATGTCTATATATATATATATGCATATGTCTATATATATATATATGTATATGTCTATATATACATATATATGTATATATATGTATGGATATGTCTATATATATATGGATATGTCTATATATATATATATATATGTATATGTCTATATATATATACATGGATATGTTTATGTATATATATATATATATATATATATATATATATATATATGGATATGTTTATATATATAAGTATATGTATATATATATATATATATATATATATATATGGATATGTATATATATATGGATATGTATATATATATGGATATGTTTATGTATATATATATATATAGATATATGGATATGTATATATATATATAGATATGGATATGTATATATATATATAGATATGGATATGTATATATATATATGGATATGTTTATGTATATATATATATATATATATATGGATATGTATATATATATATATATATGGATATGTATATATATATATATATATATATGGATATGTATATATATATATAGATATGGATATGGATATGTATATATATATATAGATATGGATATGTATATATATATATGGATATGGATCTGTTTATATATATATGTATATATATGGATATGGATCTGTTTATATATATATGTATATATATGGATATGGATCTGTTTATATATATATGTATATATATGGATATGGATCTGTTTATATATATATGTATATATATGGATATGGATCTGTTTATATATATATGTATATATATGGATATGGATCTGTTTATATATATATGTATATATATATATATATGGATATGTTTATATATATATATAAATATGGATATGTATGGATATGTTCATATATATATGGATATGTCTATATATATATATATGGATATGTCTATATATATATATATTGATATGTCTATATATATATATAAATATATATATATATGTTTATATATATATATATATATATATATGGATATGTTTATATATATATGGATATGTTTATATATATATGGATATGTTTATATATATATGGATATGTTTATATATATATGGATATGTTTATATATATATATGGATATGTTTATATATATAGGGATATGTTTATATGTATATATAGGGATATGTTTATATGTATATATAGGGATATGTTTTTATATATATATATATATATATGGATATGCTTATATATATAGATATATGGATATGTTTATATATAGATATATGGATATGTTTATATATAGATATATGGATATGTTTATATATAGATATATGGATATGTTACTATATATATATTTATGGATATGTTTATATATATATGGATATATTTATATATATATGGATATGTTTATATATATATATATGGATATGTTTATATATATATATATACGGATATGTTTATATATATATATATATATACGGATATGTTTATATATATATATATATATATATACGGATATGTTTATATATATATATACATATGGATATGTTTATATATATATATGGATATGTTTATATATATATATGGATATGTTTATATATATATATGGATATGTTTATATATATATGTTTGTATATATATATATATATGGATATGTTTGTATATATATATATATATATGGATATGTTTTATATATATATATATGGATATGTTTATTTATATATATATATATAGTGATATGTTTTTTTATATATTTATATATATATGGATATGTTTATATATATATATGGATATGTTTATATATATATATATATATATGGATATGTTTATATATATATATATGGATATGTTAATATATATGGATATGTTTATCTATATATGTTTATATATATATATATATATGGATATGTTTTTTAATATATATATATGGATATGTTTATATATATATATATGGATATGTTTATATATATATATATATATATATATATATATGGATATGTTTATATATATATATGGATATGTTTATATATAATATATATGGATATGTTTATATATATATATATATGGATATGTTTATATATATATATATGGATATGTTTATATATATATACATATGGATATGTTTATATATATATATGGATATATTTATATATATATATGGATATATTTATATATATATATGGATATGTTTATATATATATATATTGATATGTTTATATATATATATGGATATGTTTATATATATATATTGATATGTTTATATATATATATATATGTTTATATATATATATTGATATGTTTATATATATATATATTGATATGTTTATATATATATATATGTTTATATATATATATGTTTATATATAGATATGTTTATATATATATTGATATGTTTATATATATATATATGGATATGTTTATATATATATATATATATGGATATGTTTATATATATATATATATATGGATATGTTTATATATATATATATATGGATATGTTTATATATATATATATATATATATGGATATGTTTATATACATATATATATATATGGATATGTTTTATATATATAGATATGGATATGTTTATATATATATATATGGATATGTTTATATATATATGGATATGTTTTTATATATATGGATATGTTTATATATATATATGGATATGTTTATATATATATGGATATGTTTATATATATATATATATATGGATATGTTTATATATATATATATATGGATATGTTTATATATATATGGATATGTTTTTATATATATGGATATGTTTATATATATATATGGATATGTTTATATATATATGGATATGTTTATATATATATATATGGATGTGTTTATATATATATGATATGTTTGTATATATATATGTATAAATATATATGTATATATATATGTATGTGTATATATATATATGTATATGTATATATATATGTATATGTATATATATATATGTATATATATATATATGTATATATATATATGTATATATATATATATATGGATATGTTTATATATATAT
>NC_136515.1:37011345-37023845 GCF_053919585.1 Euprymna scolopes
ATATGGCGATTAAGCTACACTGAATATTCCGCATTTCATCTACTCTAGGACTCCTCAGGCTTATGCGCGAATTCTGTGGTTGTTTATCGTTTTTATATGCTCCTCTTCTATTGAGATTTTAGTAAGCCAATTAGTATCCACCGCGCCTTTCCTATCAGCCAATGGGCATGCATTTTATCGGACAAAGGATCTGTTTTAAAATTAGGTTATTGTGTTTTTTTTGTTAGTTTATATATAAATATATATATATATATATATATATATATGTGTACATACATATATGCACATAAATATGCATATATATATACATACATACATATATGTGTGATCGTTTATGTATATTCATGTTTATTTAATTTATTTATTTGTTTATTTTCTATTGTTTTTGTTAGTTTTAAAACTATTTTGTATCGCTATCCTGGAGTAAATTTTATCTTGTCAACACAGTTATTTGCTATTCTCTTCTACAGTTTAATAGATATTGGGGTTCTTTAAAGTACATTGTAGCTTAATCGCCAATATATTTTATAAATTACTATATATATATATATATATATATATATATATATATACATATATATATATATATATATACATATATATATATATATATATATACATATATATATATGCATATATATATATATACATACTATATATAATATACATATATATATACATATATATATACAAACATATATATACATATATACATATATATACATATATATATATATACATATATATATATACATATATATATATATACATATATATATACATATATATATATGCATATATATATATATGCATATATATATATACATATATATATATACATATATATATATACACACATATATATATACATATATATTACATAATATATATATATATATATATATATATATATATATATATATATATATATATATATATATATATATATATATATATATATATATATATATACAGTCCTGGTCAAAATTATAAGACCACTTAAGAAAGTAAGCGTTTACGCATATTATCGAATTCTTAATCAAACAAATGGTTGAAACCATTGTCAAAAGGGATGATGGAAAAAAAATGAAATCTGCTTCATTCGAAACCTTAACCCTGATCTAATAATTATTTTTTTAAAAACAAACATTTTCACCTGGTCAAAATGATAAGACCACTTTAATAAAATCGGCTAGTTTTGAAAAAAATGAATGCGAAAAGCTTTCTATGTTACTGAAAGCAACTTGTTAGTGGATAAAAAACATCTTACTAAATAATAAATGGCAAAAGGGAAACCATTTTCAGAGTTTAAGAGAGGAAGGATCAAATATATATATATACACTTGTGCCCGATATTATTCATACCCCTCGGATCTTTGAGATTTCTATAAGAATATTGCTCAAACCAGAAGGTAGACAATATTAAAGGGATTTCAGACAATAAATCAAGCATAGGCATTTAATTTAAACTCAACAAATAAATAAATTATGCAAGTTTGAAACATTATACAAAGAAAAACAATAATGGCACTAGTTCAAAATTATTCATACCTCTCTTACTAATAGTCAATAGCATGCCATTTATTCTTAATAACTGCCTGTAACCGTTTTGGATATTTATCAACAAGGTTTTTACAAGCATCAACACTGATTTTTGACCATTCTTCAATGCAGTAGTTCTCCAAATCCCTCAAATTTCTAGGTTTCCACTTTTTAACCTCAGTTTTCAATATGTGCCAGAGGTTTTCGATAGGGTTCAGGTCGGGACTCTGGCAAGGCCATTCCAAAACATTAATTTGATTATCCTCAAACCATTTCTTGACTATTTTGGCAGTATGTTTTGGATCATTATCCTGTTGAAGGACCCAGTTTGGTCCTAAATGGAGATTCTCCGCATCCTGTCTAATGTTTTTCTGGAGTATCTCCAAATATTGCTCCTTCTTCATGGTTCCATCTATCTTGACCAAACTACCTGGACCACTAGCCGAAAAGGAGCCCCAAAACATTAGGCTACCACCACCATGTTTCATCGTGGGTATGGTGTTCTTTGGGTTGTAAGCTTCTCCTTTCTTCCTCCAAACGTAAGAAGCATCCATATGGCCAAACAATTCAATTTTTGTTTCGTCAGTCCACAAAATACTTGAGAAAACGGACTCTGGAGAATTCACATGGGTCCTAGCAAACTTTAGACGTGCTGCAAGGTGTTTTCCGGTGTGCAATGGAGTCCTTCTTGGTCTTCTTCCTTTCAGACCATTTTCATGCAGAGTCCTTTGCAATGTTTGCCTTGATATTTTTATGCCAGAAGACTCCAGATTTTCTAAAATGTCCTTAGTAGTGGTGGTTGGATTTGCATTAACACTTCTTACAATATTCCTGGTGGCTCTAGCAGACAGTTTCCTTTTCCTTCCTCTACCAATCAAGTTGTTTGTTGTGTGGTGGCTCTGGAATTTTTTGATGATGCTCTGTACTGTTGCTGTAGGGACCTCAAATTTCTTGGAAATTGACTTGTAACCTAAACCATCCTTATGTGAATTCGCAATTTTAGTCCTAAGATCATTACTAAGCTCTTTTTTCTTCCCCCATTCTAATAATTTTTATTCTTTTATTGGTTTTCAGTTGATATCATTTTAATTTCTGAAAAATGCAAAAAACGAAATGAAATTAATCAAAGGTTGTATAAAAGCATTCAAAATAAGAATCAAACAGGAAACAAACAGTCAGAAATTTGATTAATACTGAAAAAATAAGGGGGTATGATTATTTTTGAACATTGCAGATTTTATAAATAGCTGTATATTTCTTTTATTACAAGTATCCCGAGATTTTAAAATGACGAAAATGATCAGAAGAGGTTTATTAAGAATATGTATCAATATGGACGTAAACAATAAATTCTTACAAAGTTACACATAATAAACTCAATTTTCAAGGTGGGGTATGAATAATATCGGGCACAAGTGTATATATCAAATATATATACATCAAATATATATACATCAAATATATATATATATATCAAATATATATATCAAATATAAATATCTATATATCAAATATATATATATATATCAAATATATATATCAAATATAAATATCTATATATCAAATATATATCTATATATCAAATATATATCTATATATCAAATATATATCTATATATCAAATATATATCTATATATCAAATATATATATCTATATATCAAATATATATCTATATATCAAAGATATATCTATATATCAAATATATATCTATATATCAAAATATATATCTATATATCAAATATATATCTATATATCAAATATATATCTATATATCTCGAATATGTGTATATATCATATATATATATATATATATATATATATATCGAATATATATATATATATATATATATATATCGAATATATATATATATATATCAAATATATATATATCAAATATGTATATATATATCGAATATGCATATATATCAAATATATATATCGAATATATATATATATATATATCGAATATATATATAATATATATATATATATATATATATATCATTATACATGTATATATATTGTTCATTCCACAAAGCGAGCCATCAACAGTATTTCCTGCTGATGTCATCTGTGGAGTGCGTTAAGTTCCTGATTATTGAAAAGAATCTGATATTCTAGATAGTTTAATCGTGCCAAGTAACAGTATTTCGGTTATTGTATTAATACGGTAAAACCTTCTTTTGGTAAATCAAAAGTTGGTACACGAGAATCACCTGTCCAACTTGATATCCGGATATAATAGATAATGCTTAATAATTAATTAAAAAGCGCTTACAATTGCGACTTAGCTTAGCTTATTTCGAAGATGACACGTATCAAGGTGACCTGATCTTGTAAAGTGATAACTGGGTCTAACCCCCCAACCTTTCTTGGCCTTTATTGTATTAAAAGATAAACAACTTTTGAAAAGATTCGTAGACTAACATCCACAGCTAAATGCCTTCCTCAATCCCCTTTAAATGTTAAATTCTACTTTTGTAGGCGATTACATGTGAACACTCTGAAAACTTTGGCACAAAGAAGAAATTTACATAACAGCCAAATCCAAATTTACATAACAGCAAGAAAGCAACTAACTGTACGTTAACGCAAGGTAATTTGCAATTTTTCTCGAAAATGGTGGAGATGCTGACCTGTGTGAGAAAAACATCAGCAGGGACTTTCAAATGTTGTAGTTGAGAAGGGGACTACCTAACCAATGAGAGATGAGGGCACTAAGCGAACAAATACCCGGAAGGTTTGGAAGCAGATACCATCAAAGCAACAAACATTCCAGAGAATATTGATAAAGAATAATTTTGAAGAACAAGTCTACAGCATGTACCTGATGAAAAAAAAAACCACCTGGACACTCAGTTAAAGCAGCACGAGTTGTAGATGAAAATTAAAAATTCAGTAAATAAATAATTTGATTAATGAAAAAAGTAACTCTCATATCACCGCAGTAAGCATTGTCTGGATTTTAACCTAATAAATATAAACATATTATAAATATAGGTAACATTAGTCTAAAAATGAAAAGTAAAATAGGAAAAAACAAATAACAAATAAAATATAGAGAAAATGATAAAGCTGATATATAGTTGAGAGGGAGCACTTTAATAGAAATAATATGGGAGGATATATATATATATATATATATATATATATATATATATATATATATATATATGACAGGTTTTAAGCCAAAGGTTTATGCTAGATGTCGCAAATATATTTATCTGTAACCTAGCTCTTTTCTCCTCTTCTGACGAGAAGCATTAAGCTTCGAAATTCATTGGTATAAAAGATTCTGTAACTATCTTATCTCTATATTTTTCCTTATATAACTGAGAGATAAATTAATCTATATTTGTATTTATTTTATTTTGTCTGAATTATTATTATTATTATTATTATTATTGGCTCACAAGGAAAGCAGGTAAACGGAAGAAAAGTTTCACGGGTGTGCGGTTCTTAGAAAGAAGCTTTGTTCATGGAATCTGTGTTTAGGTTTAGGCACAGATAAAGAGTGGGGGATATTATTGATAGTGTTTACAGCCAAACAAGTGTTTTACGTGAATGTTTGGCGAGGGGGGGGCGTAGATTGGAGCTCATCATGAAAATTAAGATATCATTTTTTGTAAAATTTTAACAATATGGATTAGATATCAATTAATAAATATTCCTTAAATTTTAGTTTCTTTGGGTTATTTAATGGGGGTTATTGGAATGAACATAATATAAGCATACACTCCCATGTGGAAGTTCAAATATATCAAATTTGCATTGAATTTTAGACATAGTCGGTGCAATTTTCACTAATTATTTAAGAAACTACAACTACTACTACTACTACAGAAAATGGTAGCGTAAAGCGAGTTTCTTTCCGGGTTTATAAAACTCAACGGTATAAGAAAGGTCAATCGATCCGAGTAACGATTGCCGCAACCAATCCACATCAACCATAAATCAACCTTTAACACAATTATAACAGATAACAAGCTCGTCTAAATTTCATTTTTTTTTTCTTAAGGCCGCGTAAGCTTTATATTTTAGACCTTTTCCAATAATCAAAATCATACAATTTTTACCAAAATTAGAAAAAAGAGTCCAGATATAATATCCCGATGTGAAAGTGGTCTAAAATTGTCTCGGGTTTTCTATTTTTATGAATAAAAGGCGAAGCTCTGTAAGTTTAAATAAGGTACTAAATTTTAGAAATATCTTTCAAACTTTTGGAGATCGGTGATGACCAAAATGAACAAATTACAAATGATGAAATAAAGGATTCGGTGTTATGTTATCGTTTTTTATTTAAACCACCATTCTCTTTTAAATCATTTCTGTAACTTTTAGTGTTAGATATACAATTTTCTTCGAGCATTAAATAAACAAAACGATTTGAATATGAAAGATTCTGAGATTTGTTCAAAATTTACTTTTGCATTTTACTCGAAACAGTAAATAAACTATGATGTTCCATTTCAAATTATTATAAAATAAAAAATATTTAAAAGATAATCTATTTCGAATTATTATAAAATAAAAAATATTTAAAAAATAATCCATTTCAAATTATTATAAAATAAAAAATATTTAAAAAATAATCCATTTCAAATTATTATAAAATAAAAAATATTTAAAAAATAATCCATTTCAAATTATTATAAAATAAAAAATATTTAAAAGATAATCCATTTCAAATTATTATAAAATAAAAAAATATTTAAAAGATAATCCATTTCAAATTATTATAAAATAAAAAATATTTAAAAGATAATCCATTTAAAATTATTATAAAATAAAAAATATTTAAAAAATAATCCATTTCAAATTATTATAAAATAAAAAATATTTAAAAGATAATCCATTTCAAATTATTATAAAATAAAAAATATTTAAAAGATAATCCATTTCAAATTATTATAAAATAAAAAATATTTAAAAGATGATCCATTTCAAATTATTATAAAATAAAAAATATTTAAAAGATAATCCATTTCAAATTATTATAAAATAAAAAATATTTAAAAGATAATCCATTTCAAATGATTATAAAATAAAAAATATTTAAAAGATAATCCATTTCAAATTATTATAAAATAAAAAATATTTAAAAGATAATCCATTTCAAATTATTATAAAATAAAAAATATTTAAAAGATAATCCATTTCAAATTATTATAAAATAAAAAATATTTAAAAGATAATCCATTTCAAATTATTATAAGATAAAAAATATTTAAAAGATAATCCATTTCAAATTATTATAAAATAAAAAATATTTAAAAGATAATCCATTTCAAATTATTATAAAATAAAAAATATTTAAAAGATAATCCATTTCAAATTATTATAAAATAAAAAATATTTAAAAAATAATCCATTTCAAATTATTATAAGATAAAAAATATTTAAAAGATAATCCATTTCAAATTATTATAAAATAAAAAATATTTAAAAGATAATCCATTTCAAATTATTATAAAATAAAAAATATTTAAAAGATAATCCATTTCAAATTAATTTAAAATAAAAAATATTTAAAAGATAATCCATTTCAAATTATTATAAAATAAAAAATATTTAAAAGATAATCCATTTCAAATTATTATAAAATAAAAAATATTTAAAAGATAATCCATTTTCAAGTTAAAATATAAAATATTATAGATATAATTACATATATACGAAGAAAAAATGCTATGCTCTAATACGCATGAGCATCCATATTTAAAAATTGTGTCACGTATATTGCTTAACTTTTATGTACCATTGCAGTCGTTAATTAAGTCATTTGGTTAACTCGTAGTACCATATGATGGTTTTTAAAATGGCGGAATTATTAGCATGAGGAACGCCGTCACAAGACGATTACTGAAATCCGAGAGTGGGAGAAAGAAAGAGAGTGACGGATACAAAGGTATTCACTGGCTTAAGAAAGAGAGGAAGATGTAGGCTAAGATATATGATGTAATCCATGACTTGTCGTCCTATCACCAGCATCGGGACCGGAACAAGCGACAGAACCCCAACGTAGTCACGAAACGATTGCAAAACCAATTTCAATTTGAAAGCATTTTTAAAAGACTCGTAAACAATTTGAAAGCATTTTAAAAAGACTCGTATACTCAAAAAATGATTGTGGTTGCGTATTTTTATTTCTAGAGTTTGTTGATATTACCTTGCTCTAATGTTTGTTTCTGAGTGACTCGCTTCGTCCAAAAATGGGAACGAGCGCAAAGGACGTCCTTGCGACCCAAGGTACTCACACTCTGATTTTTTTTCTATTGTTAATACTATATCTCACAATTGTTGTGGGGGTGTTATGCCTCTAAACAGCAAAACACATACAATCTTAAATTCCAAAAGCGCATTTAGACCCAGATTCCATAATAAATGTATATTTTATGAACCTATTTTTTTTTTTTTTTTACAAAATTTCTCCAGTCATGGCATATTACTGGTTATCATATCCAAAGCATTATTTGTGTTTTTAAATCACACCAACGTCTTTTTTTAATAGTTTTCCAAATAGAAAAAAAATAAACAAATGTTAACGAGGGCGAGGACTTATTTCTTCCACCAAACCCGATTTATTTTTGTACAGGAGAGTTACCACTTATCAAGCCCGAAGTACACTCGAGGATAAGGGTTAATGAGCGTACGGTGGTCACTGAGATAACAGCGTAGTAATCGTTAGTGGTGAAAATTCGGTATGATTTCGGATGACTTAGGGGTCGGCTAAATAAAACTTGTTTACATTGGACTTTAAGACGACCATATTGTAATATTGTAGTTAGCTCGAAAAGCAGGCAAGTTTAACAGTTTTTCAGGCATCCAGTTCTAGGAAAGAAGCTTTGTTCATTGAATTTGTATTTAGATTGAGGCGCAGATAGGGAGTGGGTGAAATTGTTGACGGTGGTTGTAGCTAGGCACGTGTTTTTGTGAAATTTTGGCAACGGAAGGACTATAGATTGGAGCTCAGACGAGCAATTACCATTAAAATAACGACAGAGCAGGAAAATAAGGTGCACGGAAGAGAAAAGAGCATCACCCACCAGTTTCGAAACCAGTTTTGAACTCTGTAAGGTAGGATAGGTGCTCCAACTCAGATGCGGAAAAAGTACTCCATTTTAAAACGTATCTGGTAGAAGATTGCGTCAGGAGTGAGACACTTTCTGGAGCGGTTGGATGACGCAACCATTTTTGATTGGCAACAGACTTGATGTAGGTCTTCCATTTAAGGTCAGAACTTAAGATCAGACCCAGATAATTGTTAAAGCAGGGGGGTTCTGTAAGACAAAACCATTCATATCACTTGGGTCCACGTAGAAACTAGAGAGTTTATAGTGAAAAGCTTGGTTTTTGATGCGTTAAAAATAATCCAGCTAACTTTTGCCCCATTGGATGAGAGATTTTGGTCATTGTTGGTCTTTAAGAGTGTGTCCCATAGATGATAGTGTCCTCAGCATGCATGTCGACGAATGAACTTCGTAATAATAAGTAAAGAAAAAGGAACAAACAAGACAACAGTAGCATACACGTGGTGAAGCAGCAACCAATGAGGGTAACAGTCCGCAAAAAAACGAATGCGCAAATAGTAATCAATAAACTACACCACACGAAATACAATAATGGATACCACATAAACACTCGCATGTACATTTAAATGGGTAAAAACACTTCAATATTAAAACATTCATTAATTAAACTGGATTTCCAATTATAACACCTAAAATTCGTAAAATTTCCATGAGTAAACCTAATATATTTATAAAATGTTATCTATATATTTATAAAAGTGAGAATGCGTGTGTGCATGTGAGAGGGTGAGAGAGGGCAATTCTCAACTTATATGCTACACAAGATTTTGATCTACAGGTTTAAATTTTGTGTATATAAGGTGTTCGGACACATGGAAAACTCTTTAATCGATTTTCATCGATAAAGTGAATTGTCGGGAGTTCAAAATTGAAAAATTGTGTGATTGAATCAGCTTTTATCTGTTTGTCAACTGTTTCACGACTGTGCATGCGTAAATCGTTCAAATGAAAGATTTCTTAGGTTTAGAATAAATAGGTTTGAAAATAGTTTTTAACGAGTGTGTCAAGCTGACCTAATGATTATCGTATTTCACTCACTGTCTTTAGGTTTTGGTTTTGAGTATTTTTGTATACTTACAAGAAGTGAACTCTTTAGAAAAAGCATTATACTTGCACTCACATGTCTAAATTTCTTTTCGTTTTGTTTTTTACTTCATTTTTTAAATGAATTTAACTTTATGTTTAGTACTTATGGTATTTTTGTTCATAAAAAATTTTAAAATCTGCATTAAATAAAATATAATTCTGCGTATTTTACAACCGGGCAACGACGAGCGGCCTGCTAGTATTTTATAATTTATAGATGAGGATTGATTAGTTGTATTATTTGAATTATTCGAACTATTGTTCTTCTATCGATTTTTTTCAAAACGTTTACGCCGATGAAACCTCTGACATTCTTCACATGGGTTGTATTGAACTTGGAAATCTATACGAATATTTCGCACGAAACCCTATATTGAATTCCAGACTCAACTTCTTAAGCAACACTTAAGAAACCTGAAATACTTAGTAATTGTATTCTTAGTGTCGTTTATACTGGGAATTGAACAGTCAACCTCCAGAAAATTGTCACTTAGATCTGATAAACTACTAAGTATTTTGATTTGTTGTGTCACTGGCCCTCGTATAGCCGACACGTTGTTAGGATAGGATCTTGAAATTGTTCGAATAATCCAACTAATGCAATATTGCATTGGCGATTATATGAAGAACATTTTATACAAAAAAGACTTTTCTTTCCAGAAACTTTTGTATTTCCTCAACAAAACAAACCTCTTTTTCTTGTGAACAGCTGAACTTCTAATTGTTTATTTACAAAAAGTCTTCATACAATTTTGCCTCTATTTTAGAATCAGGTCCCAAGTGTGTAAATGGCGGGGTGAGGAGGTACGACAACAGGTGTTTGTCATAATGATAACGCTTGGTTGCATTATATAAAGCGGCATTAGCTTGATATTAACGTCCTTAACTACAACTTAGAATAAATATGTACGACTTATATAAGAAAAGCTAAAAAAAACATAGCACTTCTACAATATTAAGAAATACATTTTCTTCTCAATTTCTTTTAATTTTTTTTTTTTTTTTTGAATAATCATAAAACTCAATATTAGTTTTAGAAGAAACACGTACAGGACTCATTTTGAACACTGCTCACACATTAATTTTTTTATTAGGTAATTTTTTTACCTTAGCTCTACCTACATAATTTCTTTTGAGCTGACGACATTTTTTAGATTTTAGACTATGCTGAATATGACAATCTCTTTTAACTTAAAAGGATAGGGATAAGTAGTTTTCGAGAAATAATAACATGCGTTATCCACTGTAATCTACTGTTCTACACACGCGCGGTAAACAAGTGTGCTTCTCTCCGGACGACACTATCATCCCCCCCCTTTTCCTTTTTGGTTTATAGATTTTTCGGATTAGACTTGGGGCAAATACTTTGACAATCCCCCCACCCTTATAAAATTAGTGTCTAATCCGAAAGCCGTTCCTACCATGGCAGGTTAGGCGTGTCTATTCTATACGATGTTCTTAACGTGAGGAGGTTAGGAGTATCGATTCCGAAAGCCGTTCTTAACATTAGGACGTTGGAGATTGACCACTAACAAACGTAGTTAATTTTTTTAACGAGGTGTGGAGCATGCTTCCACCGGGCAACGCCGGTTAACAGGTCCTGCTAGTTTTATGTTAACGATTTTCAGCATTTACTTCAGCAGTGTTTAATACGTGAGTAGATCTAAATTATGAAAATATATGGCAATTAATTTACACAGAATCTTTCGTGTTTTACTCCCTGAAGGCTAAAATACATAGAATTCGTGGTTACAGATAACAGGAATTCCATGCATTTTAGCCGATAACAAATGTTAAATTTAAAGGCGATAAAAAAAAACATTCAAATGGCGTGTCATCGTAGCTCATTGGTAGAGCGCTAGACTGCGGATGCGGGTGTCATGAGTTCGATTTTCACTATAATCCACGCTGATGACGGCTGAAAGCTAGAAACGTGCATGTCCATGGGTATACCTTTTATGCACGTAAGAATATTTAATAATAAAAATAATTCCCATAAAAATAAGGGGTGACTCATTCATTCATATATATATATATATATATATATATTGTTATTTTAGCAATATTAATAGGTTCGAAACGCTGTCATTTATTTATTTTTGTTTTTGCTACCTTAACGTTTTTTTAAAGAGCTGTAGAATTTTTATATTATTTGTATATATATATATATATATATATATATATATATATATATATATATTTATAATACAGTAGACGATATGTGTGTATATTACTGTTTTATATAGTTATCTTAGAAATTTTATAGTGTGTGCATACACACACGCACATATATATAATCATTTACTATAATAATTATTAAGTACTTCAGTGTTTACTTGCACAATGCTCAATACTTTAGTAGAACTTGGTTTTAGTTGTCTCTTTGTTTAACTAGTTGATAAAGAATCCTCTATGTTATATGTTCTTATATGTACGTGCGGATATGCTTGTCACTATCTTCCCTCTGTTTTTGTCTCCTTCCCTAAGCAGCTACATTCCAATACTTTCCAACAAGTTATTGTTAGCCAGACACTTTTTTCTTAGAAACCTAGTTTCTATGCATATTCGATGTGATGTTATGCGTAGAATAATGGCTACACAAAAAGAAAAATATGCCTAATCATGTTGAATAATCACCATTTTCTTTTTCACAAGAAAAGTGCACAGACGACCATAATCGACAAAGCAACCAAACACATCAGCTTATTCCGTTTAATCCAAGTAAAACTAGTACAACGACGCAATACAAACAGAAACTGAACGTGGGAAGAAAATATTGAA
>NC_136515.1:37028845-37178845 GCF_053919585.1 Euprymna scolopes
AATGTTTATGTGGCTAATTAAATACCGCGATTCGAAATTTCGTGTCAGATAACCTAATTATCTGCACGTAGCAATTGTATAATTGTGCCATTTGGTTTTAGACGCAGACTTATTCGCAGCTGATAATGGCCGTTGCCTGTCACACCGACTTTTCTCCGTTTTGATAACTGTAGCGTTACAAGTCAACGTGTTACTGCTTATTATAACAAGTCTGAATTATTAATGGACACTTCTTGATAAGGCCCAGGTGGCTGTAACTAATCAAAAATTTGATTATATGACAGCATGTTTCATTAGAAAGGATTCGAATCTAAACTAGAAATATTAGCAAGCAAGTGCTCGCTTTCATCGCGTATTTTGTAATGACACGTGTTACTATATGTTACGAATATTATGTTTTTGTATATATGACAAATGGCATATGTCATTTGTCATATATACTGACATATATGTAATGCCTCATATATGCTAACACATGTCATCTGTTATATATACAAAAGCATACGTTATTTGTCATGTATACTAACATGTCATTCGTCAGATATACTAACACATGATATTCGTCATATATACTGACGAATGACATATGTTTTAGTATGCATGATGAATAACATATGCTTATGTACATATGTGTTAGCAGATATGACTAATATCATATGTGTTAGTATATATGACAAATGACGGTTTAATGTTGGTTTAATACGAATGACATGTATGTTAGTATACATGACAAATGACCCGACTATGAAGATCAGATAATAAATAAACGTGGATTTATAAGATCAAAGAATCCAACATTGATCGCCCTTCGGGGCCCGTGGCGCAGTTGATAGAGACGTTGAATCTCTACAGTTCCAGATGAACATTGTCTGAAGATAGCGGTTTCAATTCCACCCAAAGCGTGCCAGAGGTTTACTTGGCCAAAAATGTGGTGAGACAACAACTACGGATGGCAGTGATGGCTGAGAATGCAGTTAGGAGATTCGAAGTTCCTATCCGTCGCGGTTACCACCTGACGAAGGCCAGAGGAATAGTTGGCCGAAACGTTGTGAATAAACAAACCAATAAAAGATGAAAAACAACCACTAATAAAGATGAGAATAATAGTCCGAAATAAAAATAAATTAATATATATAATGCTCATCTCAAAAATGAATTCCAATTAAGGAATAATATATAAATGACATATATCTTTGTATATATGACGAATGACATGTGTTTTAGTGCACATGACGAGTAGCATATGTGTCAATATATATGATGAATGACATATGTGTTAGTATATATAAAGGCTGACATATGTGTTAGTATATATGACGAATGACATATATGTAAGTATATATGACAGATGACATATGTATAAGTACATATGAGAGATGGCATGTGTTAATATATATGGGAGATGGCATATGTGTAAATATATATGACGAATGATATATGTGTTCTCCAATTTCTGAAAGAGATTAAAATGCACAACAAGATTCCACAAGGAGCACAAATAACAACGAAATATATCACACATTTCAATTATTGCTTCGGCATTAAATGACCCCAAAGTGGTTGATATGCCTTAAAACAAACAAACGTGTTAGTATATATGACGAACTGCATATGTTAGTATATATATATTTATTGCATTTTCACCCCAAACAAGGCACAGCGCCACTTTGATGTAGGGAGATAATATCGGAGACATAATTTGTAGGAGTACTATGTAAGGAACTGAGAAGAAAGATTACTCTGTACATTACACTTGAACTTCTGCATGTCAGTACATTCAAGGAAATAGAAACCTGGAAAGGGACTTCCAAAGTTAGTAGTCATAGGGAAGAATCTATTAGAGTAGAAGACATTCTTACCCCTAGGGATTTCTACTGTGTAGGGATGGGATTGCACTGCTTGTCGGATTTGTCGGGGGGGTTACGTCGAGGGGGAACAAGGGCGTGTAATTCGTTGGACCACCTAACATTAAAGTTCTTGTAAGACAGGCAGAGGGATGCAACATTTCGTCGATGAGACGGCGATCGAAGCCTAGCTGATAGTGCGAGACCTGTTAGAGTGGCGTCTCTCTTTTGAACACTGTCTAAGAGGAGGAGACTAGTAGCAGATGCACCACCCCAAATGTAGAAACAATACTCCATACATGGGCGAATGGTGGCAGGATACTCTCAGGCGTAAGTAACTCACTAGCACAGTAGAGAGAGCTACCTTATTTGCAGCAGTATTTGCAATGCTCCCAATTTATCTGTTCCAACTCATGTTCCCTGTGAACATACAGCCGAGGAGTTTGAACGAAGTATTTCAGGAAATGTATCATTAGCCATGGCTATTAGTGACTGAGAAAGATTTCTTGTATTTATTAAAGAAAAAGAGTTTAGTCTTGGCAACATTGAATCCGACCATCCGTTTTTGTCCCATTCCACTACAGACCGGAGGTATTCCTCTAGATTTTCTGCTATTTCCTTGGATAGGTGTTCATTCGTTTGCCCCTCGTATTTGTTATAAAGCATGGTATCGTCGGAAAATATACTCATCCCAGTGTCAATTTTATCAATGAGGTCATTTATGAATATCAGGAATAATAAAGGTCCAAGGATCGACCTCTGAGGTACACCCTCATATCGTATTTTTTGACGAACGACTATTGAGGACAACCTGAATTCTTTTCTTATTTAAGAAGGATTTAATTATGTTAGGTATTATTTAATTATGTTAGGTATTATTTAATTATGTTAGGTATTTCAGTAATACCATAGGATCTTATTTTCATGAGAAAACCATCGTTGCATACCCTGTCGAAGGCCTTAGATATATCTAGGGCTACTGCCCTAGTCTTTCTGCTTTATCCAGTACACATGATACATAGGTTCAGAGATTACAGTTAGGATATCTGCAGTAGAACTGGCTTGTCTAAAACAATACTGTTGGTCGGAGAAAAGTTTAGCAGCGGTGAGGTGTTTGACTAGAGCTTGATTAATTATGGACTCAAATATTTTGGCGAAAACAGGGAGGAGCCTAATGGGGCGATAATTTAATGGGTCAGTTATGACGAATGACACATGTGTTATTATATAGGCTGATGACATATGCATTTATATATATGATAAATGACATGAAATACAATTGGACAAGTAAATAAAAATAAAATAAGTAAATGAATTATCAATATAAAAATAACAATGCAAAACCTCTTTAACAACAAACGAAATTGTGGGGTATATGGTTAGAAAAGAACAAGAAAACAAAAGAAACGTACCGGGCGTATCTAAATATCGCTCTTTGGGAAAGAGGAAGGAAAGGATGGCTAGCGCATTTGTATACGCGAAGGACATCTTGGGAAGGTAGAGCATGATGGGAGAAGCTATTTTTCCCCTGTCTCTTCTTTTTTTTTCAAGATAGGAGGATATAAAAGCTGGGAAAAATTCCCTGGGGGAGCGGAGAGAAAAGAGTCGTGAGCATCTTCTCTTGAAAAGAATGTTGTATTGCTGACGTTCAGATTGTGCGGTGTGACATTGGTGGCGAGAGGCCAGGTGTGGTCGATTGGAAAAGAAGAGGGCAGAAACGTGCTGTTGTCGAGAGAGTGACTCACTCCTTCCCGAATCCCAGAACCGAATCCTGATTATAACCCTAGAAGCTATTTCGGCGAGTCAAGCAGGTTAACATGGCTGACTGGAGACTCTCAACTAAGATGTTGAGACCCTTCACTGGGGAGGCTGACCTAATTAAATGGCTGGATAAAATTAAAGATGGTGGCAAGGTTGCAAAAAATCGAAGACGTGGTCATCCTGCTGCCGTTCTACTTAGAGGGGGAAACCCTAACTGTTTACCAGCAGATGCGCAATGTAGATAAGGGAGACCTTGCCTGGAGCAAATACTGAAATTGGCTTTTGCCGAGAGTCCATTTGAAGCACTCGGCAAGCTTGCAAGTTTGAGGTGGACCGGCGAGTCTGTTGATGTCTTTGCTGCGGAGATCAGAAAAACTGGCAGGATTGGCTGGTTACTTGGGGAGGAGTCTGGAGATGACGGTAAAGCTATACCTAGTGAATGGCTTCCCAGAAGAAATCTCCGCGAACATGCAGAGAATCACTGAGATCAATACGATGGAAGTGGACGATCTCTTGGTCCACGTCAGAGTCCTAGTCAAGAATGTCAAGAGCCCAATCGTAGCTGTAGCTGTGAGTGGAAATAAGTGCATGAGGCCCCACTTGAATGACGAGAGACTGGCAGCGAGGCGACAGGAGGGGAGGCCTTCCATCTAGTTCTTCCGGTGCCAGGGTCCTCACCTGCTCAAGGACTGCAAAGAGCCGAGACCAGGGGTCATCGGCTACCGATGTGGAGGAGTGGGGCACATTAGCCGCCAATGCGTTGCTGTACGGGACCTGGGAAACGAGCCATTACGCCAGTGGTTCCCCCTTCTATGAGGAAATGGCGCACAACGAAACGTTGCCTCAGTTACCGGTAGTAGTCAATGGGAAGAGAGACATGGCCCTTATTGACTCAGGCTGCACCACGACGTTGGTAACGAAGAATGTCGCTAGATCATGGAGCGGAGCCAGGAGTATTAAGACCGTGGATGGTAGGGAGGTGAAATGCCTGGGAGAGACAACAGCGGAAGTACTGGTGCAAGGTGTGCCTATTAGACTAAGAGCCCTGGTGTTGGATCGTCTGGTTGGTGATGTTGATGTGGTTTTAGGTGTAAGTGCGATCAACCAACTGGGGGGGCGCTACGTTTAGAAGGGGCCAAGTAACTTTTGGACGCCTCAGCGCAGTAGGAATGGCAGGAGTGGAAGGTGATAGAAATATCAGAACACAAAAACCAGAGGCTTGCTGCATCGAGGACGAGGATTTCCTGGCGAGGTTCGATGGTGAGAGGTGGACGGTGGAATGGAAATAGATCTCCGGGCCTCAGGAACTAGGAAACAAAGTAAGTTGCTACAAGAAAACACTGTGAGGAGAAATAAGAAAAGGATTCGAGGAAGAAGTGGAGAGGTGGATAGAGGAGGGAATTCTGAAATAGTGGGCAGGGGAAAAAAAGGAGTGCTACAATTACTGGCGGTTGTTCAACCCACAAAGAATAAAGTTAGAGCGGTACTGGATTTCAGATAATAAAACATATACGTAGTCTGCCACACTGGAAAGGGGATTGATGTATGCGAAGAGGTGATGAGGAAATGGAGGAGGATGGAGCGGGCCATTAAGATTGTCGACCTGAGGTCGGCTTATCTCCAGATCCATGTAGATGAAAAACTCTGGAAATATCAATTGGTCTGGTACAAGGGGTAGTTGTATTGCCTGACGAGGTTAGGCTTTGGGCTGAGCTCAGCCCCAAAAATTATGATTGCCTTGCTGAAGACGGTGCTGAGTAAAGACCGTATAGTGGACAAGGCCACTAATTCGTACATCGACGACATTCTTGTGGAGGAAGCAGAGGTGACAGCAGAGAAAGTGAGAGGCCATGTCGCGAGGTATGGGTTGACTGCAAAATCGGCGGAGTCCCTGGATAGAGGAGCGGCGTTGGGGTTGAAACTATGCCGAGATGGCAAAGGAAGCCTTGTCTTTAGACGAGGGGATGCAATACCCGAAATCGGAACCGACCTGACAAAACGAAAACTCTTCTCGGTCTGCGGGAGACCGGTGGGACACTATCCAATCGCTTGCTGGCTCAAGATAGCGTGCAGCTTTATTAAACGACAAACGGGCAATGATGGCTGGGAGGGTCGCGTTACGAAGGAGGTCACGAACATGCTCCAAGAAATCATCGCGAGAGTGTCGAAAGAAGACCCAGTAGTCTGGCATTGGGCGTCGTATTAGAGATGGGAGACGTAACTGTGGAAGATTCGACGTGGTTAAGGAAGAAAAACGACTAATCCCATATCAACGGAGCCGAACTGGAGGCCGCTATGAAGTGGGGATTGAAAACGATTCAAATCAAATCCGATTCGGCAACGGTAGTTTCATGGATCAGGTCAGCAGTGACTGGCAATAAGAGAGTTAGGACCAGAGGTACTGCAGAAATGCTGATCAAGCGCAGGCTTGAAGCACTTGCAGATTTGATAGCGGAATTCCAGTTGAAGGTATCTGTAGTGCTGATCTCATCAGAAAAGAACGAGGCGGATTCGATGACACGGGTAAAGAAGGCCTGGCTGCAAGAGAGAAATGAGGTTTCCTCAGTATGCTGTGCAGGGGAGGAAGTTAAAAAGTTACATGAAATCCACAACTTTGGTCGAGAATGGACGTTATTCCTGGCAAGAGAGGTTTACCCGGAAACCACCGAGAAGGAGGTCAGGGAGGTAGTGGAGCACTGCCAGGAGTGCAAATCGATAGACCCCGGACCATCCAGACACGAAGCAGGAGAGTTACACATTGCAGAGGACTGGAACGATTGATGTGACCCATTATCGCCATAAGCTGTATCTGTCGATGGTCGACTGTGGACCGGAGAAGTTTGCCATATGGAGAGAGATCAGAGCAGAAGCTGCATGGGCGATCGGAGGGGTCATCGAAGAAATATTTTTTGAGAAAGGGCCGGTTGAGGAACTGTTAATGGACAATGGCCCCGCTTTCCGATCAGAAGCCTTTAAAGAGGTGTGTGATAGGTGGAGAGTAAGGAAATTTTTTAGGGCAGCGTATCGGCCGAGTGGCAATGGGATAGTGGAGAGGAATTATCGCACCATCAAGGCTGCTGCGGAAAAAAGCAACATTTCACCCATGGAGGCGGTGTTTTGGTACAACATCTCACCGAAAACCAGGCAAGATGAGACAACTGTGCCTCATAGAGCAATCTTTGCATATAAGTGGCGGCATCCGTGCAACAAAACGGTAGGAATTGAAGGTGAAGAAGCTACCATTAAAGTGGGCGAGGAGGTGTGGGTAAAGCCCTCTAATGCAAAATGTACCACTCGCTGGGGGAGGGGGGTCGTAACGGGAACGCAGTCAAAGAACAACGTGATGGTGAATGGTGTTCCCCGGCATATCCTAGACCTGCGTCGTGTAACCATGCCGGTGCGCAGTGATAGCAGTGAAGAGGAGGAAGTCGATATCCACCAAGAAGCTAACAATGCATCACAATTCGACTTAGCCCCACATTGTGTTTTTTTACAACTGGACGAGAATTTCTGTAGTGAACCTGAAAACGTCAACCCCCAAGAAGTTGTCCCCCAGAGGCCTCAACGTGAGAGGAGGAGGCCTTCTTGGATGAAGGATTATGAAGTGTCTTATTGATCTCAAAAATCAGGGGGGCGTGTGGGGTATATGGTTAGAAAAGAACAAGAAAACAAAAGAAACGTACCGGGCGTATCTGCATCGCTCTTTGGGAAAGAAGAAGGAAAGGATGGCTAGCGCATTTGTATACGCGAAGGGCATCTTGGGAAGGTAGAGCATGATGGGAGAAGCTATTTTTCCCCTGTCTCTTCCTTTTTTTTCTAGATAGGAGGATATAAAAGCTGGGAAAAATTCCCTGGGGGAGCGGAGAGAAAAGAGTCGTGAACATCTCTTGAAAAGAATTTTGTATTGCTGACGTTTGGATTGTGCGGTGTGACATTGGTGGCGAGAGGCCAGGTGTGGTCGATTGGAAAAGAAGAGGGCAGAAACGTGCTGTTGTCGAGAGAGTGACTCACTCCTTCCCGAATCCCAGAACCGAATCCTGATTATAACCCTAGACAAAAAGCATACTGTTGGTCGGAGAGAAGTTTAGCAGCTGTGAAGTGTTTGACTAGAGCTTGATTAATTATGGACTCAAATATTTTTGCGAAAAGAGAGAGGCGCCTAATGGGGCGATAATTTAATGGGTCCGTTATGACGAATGACACATGTGTTATTATATATGGTGATGGCATATGCAGTTATATATATGATAAATGACATGAAATACAATTGGACAAGTAAATAAAAATAAAATAAGTAAATGAATTATCAATATAAAAATAACAATGCAAAACCTCTTTAACAACAAACGAAATACTGTTTATTACTACCAGAAATCGAAACGCTCGAGAAAAAAATGGCCGGCACAAAAGCACTCGCTTACATATTACATCATTTACAACCAGAAACCAAAAGGAATGTTTGTCAAATCTAGAACATTAGCAGAAAATTTTAGAAAAAAAAAAACTCTATTGTATTCAATCAGATAAGCTTTGACAATAACTTGTTGCCTAAATATACGCGCGTGAACACACACACACACAAACATTATATATATATATATATATATATATATATATATATATATATATATATATATATATATATATATATATATATATATATATGAATGACTGGTCTGCTCTGGCGGGGTCGACTTAGGGAGAGCGGTATAATGTTGAAAGACTCGAAGTCGCTCAATAAACTAAGCCAAATAACATTACTGACGACACCCTCCAGAAATAAGTGCGTGAAATACTCTAACTTATTCTTTCTGCAAACCGGTGACTACCAGTAAAGACTATATGCCTTTCTAGGAACAGACTTGATAACGAATTGAAAAGCCAAATGACGGTGTGGAGAGACCACGAAAAAGCATGTCTGACTTAGCATCCTATCATGTGGATTTATAGGCTGCTATAAATAGGAACAAAAGTCAACACTCCCAAGGGATCCCGATAAGGGGAGAGGTTGAGATCCCACTTAGGACGGCCTTACTGGAAACAAACAGCGATACGTACTTACGGACAACGAGTTTTATATGCTCATGCGGAATAGCCTGTAAGAATGTACGGGGCTTGAAAATTCAGGCAAAAATGAAGTGTCGACGGAGTACTAGCCCAACGCAACGCACATGAAAATTTCTTGATCAGATGGAGGAGGAGTAGCGCCCGGTCCCACCATAGCGCCCAGTCTCTTTATGCAGGAAATGATGCGCTCTTGACGATTCACAAGAAAATAAAATGGTTCACTGTTGTAGAGGTTCAAATGTGGCAGAGATTTTACATGGATATCAGTGACGTTCTGAACGCCGTCTGTAAATGTTCAGCAGACAGGCGTCTCCAGGCAATGTCTAAAATCATCTTGACATACGGTGCAGAACGGTTCGGGTACAAGGAGAAAAATGCTAAATCGGGAGAGAAAACGCAGAGAGAATAAAATTAAAGAATTAAGATTAGAATTAAGAACCTACAAATTTGCTCTTTTAAGTGAAAAAGAACCACTTCAAGAACTTTGAGAAATAATTTGAGGTAGATGAAAATCCATGCCCAGAACTGAATGGCACAAGAAAAGAAGGAAAGGAAGAGCGCGAAAGCGAACAGCTTTTCTGTCTAACTTATATGGCTTTACGAAAAATCTGTTGGGGGAAAAAACGGAGCGGAAAACTGAAAAGTAACACCGGAGAAATAAACGAATTCCTTGAATTAAGCGATCCTCATAGTGACCAAGAACTCGCAGATAATCCCCCTCGTCGGACTTTGACTTAAGTGAACCAAGGTGGAAAGAGATGCAACAAGTTTTGAAAAAGGCGAGAGCAAGCCCAGTTCCCGGACCTAACGGAGTTACTTGTATTGTCTATAAACGATGTCCAAAAATGCTGCAAATCCCTTGGAAACTATTAAAGATTATTTACAGACGCAAACGGATAGCGGAGCAATGGCAGCACTCTGAGGGAATATGGATACCCAAAGAAGGAGCAAGTAGGCATCATCAGTTTAGGTGCATCTTCATGTTGAACGTCGAAGGGATTTTATTTTTAGTGTTCTGAACCAACATTTATCAAAATTTCTAACAAGCAATGGCTGTATGAATACGTCTGTACAGAAAGGAGGTGTTCAACGAATACCAGGTTGTATTGAACACACAGTCGCGATATCACAGATATTGAAAGACTCAAAAAGAAACAAAGCCAACACAGCAGTCACATGGTTAGACCTTAAAAACGCGTATGGTTCGATCCCACATAAATTAGTCGAAGAGGGATTTAAACACTACCAAAATTACCGAACTTATTTCAGATTATTATAATAAATTTAAAATGAAAACCATAGCAAAATCCTTAGTTTCGGTATGGCACGATCTGGAACGGAGTTAATAACGAGGCGTACGATTTCAGCAACGCTTTTGCTTTGGCAATAAACATGCTGATAAAAACGGTAGAGACCGGATGCAATGGACCCGTTACGAGTTCTGGCTAAAGTCCACCCCCGACTAGAGCCTACATGGACGACATGACAATAATGACTGCGTCAGTTTTTGGTGCACATTCGCATCTTAAAAGAATTGAAAAGCTCATAACATGGGCGAGAATGAGCTTTAACGCTTCAAATCAAGACCGTTAGTGTTAAAAAAGAATAGAATAACGGACGAGGATTTTGAATTGGCAGGCGAACATATCCCGACGATTGAGTAAAACCCGGTGAAGAGTTTAAGGAACTGATTTGACGCCTCCCTAAAGGAAACGGAAGTCATACATCAGACTATAGTCGACTTGGAGGGTTGCTTAAACAAAGTTGATAAATCCGATCTGCCTGGTCGATTCAAAGCATGGATTTATCAACATATATTTATATAACTTTACAATTTCTAGAGTTGAACAAATGGAGAGAAGTATAGCGGCAAGATTACGCAGATGATGAGTTTATCAAAATCACTATCTTGCATAACTCTGTATGGAAGCTCTAATGCACTAAAATTACCATTTACAAGCCTTGTCGAAGAGTATAAAGTAGCTAAATTGAGATAATCTATACAATAAAACTTCTTGAAAGACCTCAAGATGGCAGGAACTATCATCGAAGGTTACACAAGAAGAAGGTGGAAAGCCAAAAATGAATTAGCAAAAGCAGAAGAAAGACTCAAAACATAAGCTTTATTAGGCACGGTAGCGAAAGGACGCATGGCGTTGTTTTTTGTTTTTTTTTTCAACAATTAGTTTCGACAAGGCGGAAGGCAAAAGAAAAGATACTCTCTTGAAAGAAGTCTGAAGTGGAGAAGAAGAGATAAAAGTTGCAAGGATGGTATGAATGTGTCAACAAAGCGCATGGACAAAATGAGAGTCCATCATTCACAGAAAAATTAAATGGTCAGAAATTTGGCTTTTTAATATGGTGATATCGTTTTTAATTGATGCAGTGTATGACACCCTCCTCGGTTCAAGTAATCTCAAGCTATGACATAATTTTGTGGGAAAACCGGATCGTTAAAACACATCCTTAGTGGCTGCCAATCAGCTTTAGCATATGGGCGGTGTAGATGGCGCCACTATGAAAGTAAATTAATACAATCAAAGTAAATGAAAGTAAATTAATACAATCAAAGTAAATCAAAGTAAATTAATACAAAAAAAAACGACCTCACATATTGAAAGTTCCATTACGGTATCTTATAAAGGTAAAGCTCGAATGCTCAAATTATTCTCTATCGAGGTTAGATAAAGCCAAAAAGAAAATATTTACGCATAATTATGTGAGGGAAGATTATTTTCAAATATTCTCATAAACTGAGAACGGAGTAACGGACTTATATTAAGTAGATATTAATAAGTCCTTACATTTTTATTTTATTTTTATTTTTCTCTATTTATTTTTTATTTTTATTTTTTTAATTTATTTTTTAAATTTTTTTAATGGAGAGTAGATAATACACTATGGTTGTGTTATCGGCAGCTCCAGTAACTCTCGCTTCTCCTTTTTTTTTTTTTTTTTTGTCCCTCAGTCCTCATTTCCAATGAGTGATTTTTCTGACAAAGGGTGAAGAAAAAGCTGCTTTCCAGGTCGGTAATACTTCGTGAACAGTAGCCTGAGATGTCGGAAATTTTTCTGTGTCTATGTCTATCCTTGTGGCCACGTCACTAGTAAGGGTGCTGGAGGTAAACGTTTCATCTGGGATGACGTTACCCGCCTGATAGTCGGATACCCGAACCTTTGTGAACCACTAAGGAGGCTGTCCTATCAGCAGGTGTAAAGTACTGGGACTACTGTATTGTCATTTCGTGAATGGATTCTGGACCATGCAGTAGTTTCTGGCCTCTCGATGACATACTAGTTGGTAATTGTTACGACTTTACCTTATCATGTGCTACAAAAAATCCTCTCTTTCTCTCTCTTACTTTCCCTCTCTGTCATACTCTAACAAAGTCTATCGACCTGTTCCACAAACCCCAAAAACTCAACATGAAATATCTAAAATGAAAACACGAATGAACCTAGAACCCCATCCTCTAACGTAGACGCCTTTTCCAACATCAGGGGTCTACGTTCCAACCTCCCAGAGGTTGAAACACAATTACAGGAGACGAAACCGGACTTACTCTTTCCAAGCGAAACTGGCATAGGGCCGACGACTTCCCTAGATGAGGTCATAATAAAAGTATACTCTAACTTAACATCTAAATCTGACCCCCAAGATCGCCATGGACATGGAATATGCGCCTACATTAAAGACGGCTTCCCGTGTGGTAGAGATATCTCCAGAGAAGACCCTAATTTACCTTATATGTGCTTCCGGGTTGCACTTGCTTACACCACCGCATTCATATTTGCTTTCTATCGCCCCCACAACAACGGGGTTACTGTCCTTCAGAGTATATCTGAGAAAATTGACTTGATCCTGTCTGCTCATCCTTCGGTTACCATTCACATTTGCGGTGACTTCAATGTCCATAATGTGGAATGGCTGACTCACTTAAATAAGACAGATGATGAGGGGGGGGGGGTTCTGTCATGATTTTGCCAATGCCTATGACCTCACTCAGATTGTTCATCAACCCAGCTGTGTGACCGATACTACTGGTCAGTATGCAAGCCTTCTAGACCTTTTTCTCACAACTTCCCCTGAGCTATGTTCATGTTCCGTTCTATTTCCCCTGGGATCCTCCGATCACACAGTTGTATCAGTTAAGATAAAAATGAAATTTAATAAGTCTTCAGACGTACCTCTCCACCGTACTGTATATCGATACTCTATGGCTGTCTGGGATAGCTTCCGTATATTCATATCTGATCTCCCTCTGCATCCCATGTTTAAAAAGGATGTATCCTCTATAGTATCAAACCTGACGGAATGGTTAATTCATACCATCCAAAAATCTCCAACAAAAACCTAACAGCCAGCCCTGTTTCTCCCCAGAATATGCCGCTGCCATTGCGCACAGAAATCTCTTTTTCCATAGCTACTAACGTAATAGATGTACTGAGACTAAAGCTGCCTTCAGGACTGTCAGCAACCACTGTAAAAGAGTAATAAAAAATGCAAGAGAGCTTTAGGCTCAGTCCGTCAAATCAAAAGTAGCTGATCAGCGGCTTGGTTCCCACCAGTTTTGGCAAATAGCAAACAGGATCCTGAACAGATGCGTGCGTTCCATCCCAACCATCATCAATGGACATGAGGTCATCTCATCAGCATCAGACAAGGCCAAACTATTTGCCAAGAACTTTGCAGCTAACTCTACCCTCTGCGACGAAGGGCATCAACTCCCCGTATTTCCTCCTACAACAGAAAACACCTTATCCAACATACAACTATCTGTGCACGAGGTCGCCGAACTAATCAAGAACCTAGATTCCAGTAAAGCAACTGGCCCATACGGCATTCCAATTATAGGTCTGAAAAGGCTTCGACCAGAACTTGCCCCTATACTTACAAAACTGTTTAAGCGTTGCCTTAAGGAGAAGTGCTTTCCAACACTCTGGAAAACCTCGTCAGTATGCCCTGTATTTAAGAACTCAGGTGATAAGTCATCCCCCTCTCAGTACAGACCAATAAGTCTCTTGTGTGTCATGAGTAAGTTACTGGAATCCATATAAAATAAAGAAGTAGTCAACCACCTCAGCAGAAATAACCTCCTTAGTGACATGCAATATGGTTTCCGTTCTGCTAGATCTACAGCTGATGTGCTAACAGTTATATCCCATATGATTAGTGAATCTCTTGACAAAGGCTTCCTTTCTAGGGCAATTGCTCTTGACATATCAAAGGCCTTCGATAAGGTATGGCATAAGGGCCTACTTCACAAGGTTTCCAGCTACGGTATAACTGGAAATTTTTTCTCAATAATTAAACCATTTCACTCTAATAGGTTCATAAGATTAGTGGTTGATGGACAGCAATCATAGGCCCACAGTATTAATGCTGGGGTCCCCCAGGGGTCCATCCTTGTGCCCAACTCTCTCCCTGATCTACATCAATAATCTCCCAAAACACATACTTAATTCATTCGTTGATATCTATGCTGATGACACGACCATTTATGGCAACACATCAAAGGTCGTAAATGACAAAGCTCTCTCTGATTCCCTCTCCTCTGATCTTGAGCGTGTGGTTCAGTGGGGGAAGAGATGGCTGGTTACTTTTAATGCATCTAAAATCAAGCTCTTAAATTTCCTCAGCTAGCATCAATTGAAATCGATGGCTCTCATCTTGGGGAGGCTTCATGTTTTGACAAGGTCCTGGGTTTGACCTTTACTCCTGATCTGAAATGGAACACGTATATCAAGTCTGTTGCCCGGGCCGCTGGGAAAATGGTAGGATCCTTCTACCGCTCCAGAAGATATATCGCTACTGATGCAATTCTCTGTCTCTATAAAACCCAAGTACTTCCAAAGATGGAGTACTGCTGCCACATCTGGGCAGGAGCTTCAAAAAACAGCCTATCCCGCCTTGACAAAGTATAAGATAGACTTCGTGGCTTAGTGGGGGATGCTCGCTTCTTTTCCCTGCAACCTCTCCCTCACAGAAGAGACGTTGCGAGCCTGTCTTTGTTTTCTCGTTATTTCCATGGCAAGAGTTCGTCCGAGATCCAATCTCTGGTCCGCCCTCGCCAATCCTTCATAATAAACACCCGTCTAGCTAAAACCACTGTCAGTAATTTCCCCCACTCTTTATCTGTGCTTAAATCAAAACGAAGATTGCATGAACATTGCTTTTTTCTGAGAAGTGCATGCCTGTGGAATTCTCTCTCGGTTGCGTATTTCCCGCCTGACTAAACTTGGACGTCTTCAAGTCCAACATAAAGAAATTCATGATTCATCGCCCCCTTAAGTAAGACACTTTATCAAATCTCCAATACCAACTATTACAACGATATTATCCCATTGATAATTGTACACAAAATAGCCCTTATCCCCGAGTGGCTTACGGGCCTTGATAAGTGGTGATCCCCATGTAAATATATATATATAGCATATATATATATATATACATATATAGTATATATATATCATATATATAGCATATATATAGCATATATATATACATATATAGTATATATATATCATATACATATATATATATATATAGCATATAGTATATATAGCATATATATAGCATTTATATATATAGAATATATATATATAGCATATATATAGCATTTATATATATGCTATATATAGCATATATATATAACATATATATAGCATATATATATATATGTACTATATATATGCTATATATATGCTCTATATATGTGTGCTATATATATATATATATGTGCTAATATATATATGTGCTATATATATATATGTGCTATATATATGTCATATATATATGCTATAAATATATGCTATATATATGCTATATGTATGCTATATATATATGCTATATATACATATATATGTTATATATATGTATGCTATATATATGCTGTATATATGATATATATGCTATATATAGTTGTTATATATATATGCCATGTATATATGCTATATATATGCTATATATATGCCATGTATATATATATACTTTATATATATATTCTATATATATATGCTATATATATGCTTTATATATATTCTATATATATGCTATATATATAGCATATATATAGCATATATATAGCATATATATAGCATATATGTATATATATAGTATATATATAGCATATATATAGCATATATGTATATATATAGCATATATATAGCATATATATTTAGCATATATATATATATATATATATATATATATATATATAGCAGACATATATATAGCATATATATAGATAGGATATATATAGCATCTATATAGCATATATATAGCATATATACATCATATATATATCGCATATATATATAGCATATATGTATATATATAGCATATATATATATATATGCTATATATAGCAGACATATATATATAGCATATATATATATACATATATATATAGGATATATGTAGCATACATATATGCTATATATAGCACATATATAGCATATATATAGCACATATATATAGCATATATATAGCACACACACACACACACACACATATATATATATATATATATATATATATATATATATATATATATAGGGTATATTACAGCTTATAATCATTACTCACTAACTTTACTGCAAACAATTCTTTATCCAATGATATTTTCAAATTTTAGTTGTAGTTCTTTCTATCTGGTTTGGATTTTTTATCGAGAAATGACGATCTTAGCTGTATTAGATGACGGTTTACAAATTTACTAGCATTTAGTCAGATGTTATTTGGAGGATTATTCTCTGATTATCATCTTTAACTTAGTCCTTCGTGTTTTTTGTGTTTTTTACATACCGTTCTACTTATCTTTCTTTTTCATATTTCTTCCATTTTGTTTTGTTTTATAATAATGTGCCTGTGTTTTATTAATAGATTGTTGTCTCTTAAGAGCAGCCTACAAAACCAAAGATATGTTCATACATTCAGTATGTATATGCAGATAAAACTGAGTTACATTTAAATGTGCAAAAATTTATCTATTTATTCATTTCAATGAATGAAAAAAATGCAGTATAAATATAGTATTATATACTCTTCATTGGGAAATTACTTAAATGTATAAAGTATAGGTCCAATAATGTAAGCAGTCCCTATAATTAACGTCAAAAGTAAAACTGAAACATTTTGCAATTGCTAGTTACATATGAAACTTCAAATCATCAAAGGGGGTGAACTCTTCAAGAAAAGTTGTTAAGCTTGGAAAGATAGAAAGACTACAACGGAGATTTATAATTACTTGAATATTGCTTTCACTGTTATCAGTCGATTCGTTACAAGGTTTCAACGACATAAGACAGCTGACAAACAATGAACAGGTGTTCTGGAGAATATTTCTCCAAGATTTTTCTAGCAAATTAGTTAGTTAACAAATTCCAACTCCTTTCTGTGAAGAACTGCAAAATGGTTTGACTTTATTAGGAATTCGTCTAACCCAGCGAACAATAAGTGATGGAAGTCACAGGAATGCCTAAAGTTACGAAGAAATGACACAATAAAAATTGAATTGTTTGTTCACAATTTTACCACGAAACAATGCATGAAGCCACTCGATGTAAGACGAGAGAAATACAAATATTAAGTTAGTTAGATTTCGACCCAGAAAACAGTAATTTTCCACCTTTGTCAGAAATAGCTGATGGAATGTGAGGACAAAATAAAGGAAACGAATGTTACGAGGCTGAAAGTAAACTGAAAGGTCTACTGTGCAGAAAAGATAGTGAAGCTTTTCTTATTAAAGAACACAAACTGCCGAATGTGTTTGTAGCAATATCATTATTTGTGGCTCTTTTTCTGCGAAATCTGTTGATAGAATATCAATGATAGACGGTAAAATGAACGCCTCTCAAAAAATTTAACATCCTAGAAAGAAATATAGTATCTTCTGTTGAGAGTCTTAATTTTTCTTATTGACCTAATATCTACGAAAACTAAAAATCTGAAGAAAATATTCAGATAGATTGGAGCCAAAAATCTACAAATGTTTGCAAATCAAATCATTAATTAAAGGTTTCAGGAAACAGTTATTTTGTGTGTGTGAAAGAGAGAGTTATTTCCTTATAAGTCCAGAAACGGCTGAACCTTTTTCAAATTTCACTCAAAGCTAATCTGTATGTCTAGCAGTGTTCTTAAAATGTTTTATACAGAAATTCATCCGACAAGTATCGAAAATCGAAAAAATCAGATCTTAAAATAGCTTTTCTCTTTTATAGATAAGAAAGAATAATTTTTTATTGGAATATTTTACGTTACACGGGCAAGAATGATAATAAAATTTCAGCAATTCATTACTTCGTTTAAAAAAAATATTATAATCTGGAGATATCGCTTAATTCGACTGCAGATCGATTATTCTCCTGTTCAAGTTCAGGTGTATCTCACCATTTTATTTTAATTTTTTCTTATTAATGAATTCAATTTACGATAAAAGAAGAGGCACCATTTAAAATCGCCGCAAATCATTTCTTCGGTTGCATATTTTAAAACTAAACATTAATCAGAAGTGATTTTTCTAGGGCATTCATCGTCAAGCCCAAATATAAGCTGACGTGATATTGTAAAAAAAAAAAAAAAAAAAAAAATACACACACATACGAAATTTGATGAACGACATTATCATTATTATTCATTTATTTATTTATTTTTGCGAATTAGTCCATTAAGCAAATTAGTCGTCGTAATATATAATAATCAATAAAGGATTGATTCTATAATAATACATTCGCAGTCTGCATAGATTAAAATATCATGTTTAAGCGCATTGTACGACCGGGTAAATTTCATTTGCATTCAAAATACCCAAAACATATGAGATTCTTCTTTTTTCGGTGATTTTGTGTGAACACACTGAAACGTTAGTTTAGAATTTAGAATGGGGGTTTACTTGTGCATATAAATGTAATGTAAACTGATCCTATTTGTTACATTATAACTTTTTAAGCAGTTAAGTAATTTTTACCACTAATTCTAAGGCCGATAAACAAAATCATAAAATCACATGTAATTGCTAAATTTTTCGCATTGCCACCCATACTTAGGGATAGTGGTAGGAAAGGGGCGTGGTTTTTTACTTTTAACACTGCTATATATTAATACGATAGCGTGTGTGTGTTATTTCTTTTGTGTGTCACGATTAAATCCGAGTGACTGTTGTTTAATTGTTATGGATTCCCATTTCTTATAATAATAAGTTTACCAAGAATTTTGATTTTGGTTTCGATTTTAGCTGATGGCACTCAAGTCATTTATTGTCTTCTGAATAATTTTACCAAGAATTCTTCATAAGTTTTAGTTTCGATTTCGATTATAGCTGATGGACCAAAGTCATATGGATATATATTTTTTTATTTTTGAAATCGCAACTTTATAATATATAAAAGTCGATAGAACATTAACTCTATAATAATATATACGAAATCTGTAAGAATTAGAATATCATATTTAAGCGTACTTCACGACGTAGCTACGCCGGGTGTCCCTGCTAGCTTAGATAAATACTTTTGTAGTTTTAACAAGAGTTACAATAATATTAGAGCATCTCTATTTACGCCATGAATACCAACATCAATATATTACATATGGATGAGTCCCCTGTGGAATTTCCACAGGTCCCGCTAGTTTTATTTGCATCTCGTTTTTGTTTTTGCTCTTTTAAAGTAAAGCGAATCAATTTAATAACCCACCAAATTTATATAATTAAAATAAAATTTAAACATTCAGAGAAGGAAGGTACATGATAGTTAACGAAACCTAAAGCCATCTCCATGTTAAAAATGGTTTTCTAAATAGTAACATTATTCTTTTAAAATTCGTTCGTAACAATGGGAGGTTCTGCGTTGTTAATACATCTTACATCGTTTTCTCATTTTACCAACCAATCGTCGACTATTTTTAACTGTTTATGAAGACTTTCAAGTAGCATGTTGTATACTAACGACGAACTGATACACTTTGTCTTTGTTTAAAAACAAATAAACCTTTTGTTGTCTTTCAATTTGCAATACATTACAAGGAAACCATTAAAGAAAAAAAATACCCAGAAATTACCCAGGGATTTATGTAATAATTTGAAAATTTACAACAAAAAACACAAATCTCTAATTAAATATTCATAAATATTAAAAGAATCGAAATCGGAATCGTGGATCGAATAAGAATCGGACATATAGAACGGAATCGGTACTTCGATCGGAATCGGAAACATTTTGGAATCGTCCTATCACTAATGTACATATATATATATATATATATATATATATATATATATATATATATATATATATATATAAAGCTGAATGTGTGTGTGTCTGGTCACGAATAGGCTCCTATATGGTTGACTATTTAAAAAAACTGATTGCATATAATGATAGATGTATCAAGACACAGGAATGGGTATGTTTGATCCTGCAGAACGGTGGTTCATTAAAATTGTGGAGTCTGCGTTCGCGCCTGGTCCACAAAGTATGGAAATAAAAAATTTAAAAAAAGTTTACAAGTGTTTTTTATATAGATGTACATAAGAATACTTTGATAAGTATGTTTTAACTTAAATAGGGATGGTATAATAAAATTGTGGGGTCTGCGTTCCTGCCTGGCCTCCATAGAATGGAAATAGGCACAAACTTTAATAAAGACTTTTCATATCTATCTGCGTAAGTATACTTTTATAATTATGTTTCAGTTTAAAGAAATATGGTATAATAAAATTATGGGGTGTTCGTTCGCGCCTGACCTCCATAGAATGTTTAGCAAGGTTTTTTTAATATAGATCCACAGAATATTGCGATAAGTGTTTCAGTGTGAACAGGTATGGTATAATAAATTATGGGGTTTATGTATTTTATTTTTAACTTTCATCATATTTTGCTTTAGTTTTGATACCCCCAAATTCAACCCAAATTTACAACCCTTCCTTTACATAACCTATCATACTTTCATAAATCAGAGTCCATTTTCTATAGGCTGTTTTTGAACCCCGTCAACGACGGGTACTTTTGCTAGTATATATATATATATATATATATATATATATATATATATATATATATATAATGTAAAATATTAATTCATCGTATCATGAATTGTCGCATTTCCGGTTTGCATTTTCATTTTTATTTTATTTTTGTTCATTTGTTCTATGATTATTCCTGATGAAAAACGTGTTTGAAAAACCTAATAATAAATACTTATTCAAACACTAGCATCATTTTATGCAATCAATACCACGAACTACTTTCAATAAATGAAAATTTATTAATTATATATATATATATACATATATATATATATACACATATATATATATATATATATATATATATATATATATATATATATACTTCAGAATAAAATAATCCAACAATCAGCTGGTATAGAATCCTGTGATTATATGATTTACAAATATTACTGGCAGTAATATTCTATAAGTATCACCCCATCTAAATAATAATTTATTTATATATAACATAGAGCTAATAAATAACATTTTAGTGATTCAATGAATTTTAAAAGAAATATGACTTGAAATGTTTGATTTTCATATCAAAAATTTTTATTTTTCTATGTAAGGCAAAGAATACATCACAAATATTTTAACTCTTTATCGTATAGGGTTTCGATGCCTAACATCGCAAAAAGCTATTATGGTATAAACCCTATTTTCTAAAAGCAAAAAGCTATTATGGTATAAACCCTATTTTCTAAAGTCAGCAAATTGAAAATCATTATTTAAAAATAATTAAAAATTGAATGAGCCCTTTTTTTAATAATGATTCTCTGTCTCACTTTTATCATATATAATTAGTAAAAGGGAAATTATTTCCAAATCGTATTTAAGTGAAAAAGCACTTACATATAAATAATTGAATTCACTCAAAAAGTATCGCGAACAAAAACAATGAAATAACACATATATATATATATATATATATATATATATATATATATATATATATATATATAAATTGTACAGAAGGTCAGAAAAACATTGGTACCGACGGTACAATGTTTTTCTTACCTTCTGTAAAATTTTAAATATATAAATATTGACCTCTTATATTGAGAAATCCTTTCTTTGTAATCGAGCACTTTGTTGGAATTCTTTCCCATAAAACAGTAAAAAATAATATATATATGAGAACCTAATAAAATAGTTATATATATACATATATATATATATATATATATATATATATATATATATATATATTCTTATTTATCTCTCATGTCTCTTTATGTCTCAGCAGTAGAGTGAAAAGCATATTTCCTTTTTTCCTTGTACACATTTTTGTGAATTATTCCATGGATTTCTGCCTTTGGATTATTATGGACCATATTCCAATTACGGGATTTCCTTGGATTTTACTTGTGCAAATGGAAATTCAATTAACTTTCTTGAAGTTATATATTTGGATTTACCGTCCCTGAATTATTTATCTTCCACCAGACTATCCATTCATGTGTAATCACCTTTTTTTTCACCATATTCCCTCTGCTTCACTTTTTTTGTTATGAAGTAAGATCTTTGACTTACTTGTTTTTTCATCAAATACTTTTGCATGCGATCCCCATTTTGTTAATTCCTACCCTCTGATGAGAACTTCGAAACTCCGCGGATTAAGGACTATCCACTTATCTAGTGTTTCCTTTTCAGATTAAATATGCTTTTAACTCATTTCAAAGTGTTTTTAATATGTTTTTTAATTGTTTGCTCGTGTTATAAACTCTATCTCCTATTTGGTTTTATCGAGCTTTTACATCTGGCTGAGATAACTTTATATATATTAAATCTTTAATATTTATAATATACTTTATAATATACTTTAATTTATATATATATTTCTTTAATATTTATAATATACTTTAATTTTACCATCTTGGATCATTTTGGTAAATTCAATTGTAATTTTTCTCTCTCATATATATATATATATATATATATATATATATATATATATATATATATATAAGATAAAAATTACAATTAAATTTACCAAAATGATCCAAGATGGTAAAATTAAAGTATATTATAAATATTAAAGGAATATATATATATAATTTTGTTTTGAAAAAAAAAACGAATGAAATTATGAAATAATCAACGTTTCGTCCCTATTTCAGAGGATATTAAAAGAAAAAATACAAGAAAAGAAAAAGATCATAACCATACGAAAATGAGAAGAAAACAGTGTTTGAATCCTACCCATATCGGGAAGGACAAACGTATGTGTGTGTATCATATATAGGAGAACCTAATAAAACAGCATACAATATTTTTTGCAAATGCTTTACGTACGTTTAGTACTGTTGAGTATTTTTAAGGTCTCAAATCATTTTGATACATTTATCAAAATGAAAAAATAGACTCTGAGTTATGAAGAACAGCTCAAGAGAGATAGATTCTCGTGTAACTAGGAGAGTTAGTTCATATTCAATAAACTGTTAAAATCGATATTGTATTTCGACTTTTATAACGAACAAATTGAAATTAGGGATCACGGTTTCTTGATGAAAAATATCAACACGTTGACATGATAACTAAGGGTTTTCTTGATGAGTGGGTATATGTTGTCCTGATTTAGTCGCGTGAGTCACCCAAATTCCCTGCTCTTTTCAGTTCATGGAGACTAACTGTCTACCTTATAGATATTTACGCAATTATGTGTGTGTGTGTGTGTGTGTGTGTGTGTGTGTGTGTGTGCGTGCGTGCGGGTGCGTTGAAGGGTGGGGGAAATGGTTGATGGATGTTGCGACAATCGTTGATTCAGCACCGTTGACATTTTGAACCTTCGCCGCTACAACGGCGTGGCTCCGGCCATTAAAGCCTGACATTTTCAATTCAGTTTTGCGGGGGCGTAAGACTGCCAGCCAACATCCAAACAAAAACACCCGGAAAAAAACAGGTTAGAACTAATACAAAATGGAACCATTTCATCTTCATTACTGTTTTCTCTCATCCATTCTGTCATTACATCTACTCCAGTTGTTGTTCCGGGCGCAGTTATGGCAAGGCATCCATCCATGTAACACATATGAATGTATTATAATGAATTAAATTCTGAAATGAAATCAATGTCGCGGGGGGGGACTGTTTTATCCGACTCTAAATGCAATTCTCTCTCTGTATACGATTCAGATAAGTCTAAAGTTTTAAACTGCTGCTCTCTTTAGCGAGGTTCTACACAGAGCACCATTTTTTTTTTAACATTTTATTTCAGTCAGATCCGCGCAAATACAATTAACTCTACCAAGTTACTTTCTTCATCTTCACTTTCTTCTTCCCAACCAATTATCTTGCAACCATAAAAATAATAAATACCTTTTGGGATTATATATTTATTTATTAAGCAATTCTTCTAATTGATCTCTTTCATGTGAAACTGTTTTCACTCCAAATCTAAAATGGAAGACTTATATGAAATCCATTATTGGAAAATGATTAGATCACCAGAAAGTACGTTACTCCAAACGCGAACGTCTTTATTTACAGTGACCGAAGGCAGTTTGAGGATAAGAGTTGGTGTGTACGGTGATGGAAATTGGGTAGAATTTGGATTATTTAAGGGGAAAACTCAGCAAGAACTTGTTTACATTGGACTTGAAAACAACGATGTTGTAGTCAGATGGAGAAACAGTTCCATAGGAGGCAGTTCAGGAAAAGAAGTTTTGTTCATAGAATCTACGTTTAGATTTAGGCACAGATAGTGAGTGCGGAAAATTGTTGAGTGGCTGTAGCTAGGCGAGTGCTTTTTGTGAAAGTTTAGCATGAGGGATCATAGAGTGAAGCTCCGACGAGCACCTGCCATGAAAAAGCAAAATAGAGTGATTCGAGTGGTTCCTCCCCAGATGTGGCAGCAGTTCTCCATTTTAGTACGTGACTCTTATACAGATAGAAGATTACGTCGGGAGTGAGATACCTTCTGGAGCTGTAGAATAACACAACCATTTTTCCAGCGACTCTGGCAACGTATTTTATGTAAGTCTTTTATTTCAAGTAAGGAATGAAGGCTCAGTTGAAGAAGCTTATCAAAGCAAGGTGTTTCTTTGACGGTAGAGACGTTCATATCAACCTGAGCCAAGTGGGGATCAGTGCGTTGATGGTGAAAGATAGAAGCTTTCCTTTGGATGCGTTAAATTAATCAACCACCTATTTCTTCACTGTATTACGTGCTCACGGTCGGATGAGAGATACTCTATAAGAACTTGATCGTTGCGGGCCTATGAAGTGTTGCTATAGATGTCGCTTGCGTGTATGTTGACGAATGAACTTAGAATGCGGTTTGGGAGATCATTAATGAAGATAGGGAAGAGAGTTGGGCCTAGTATTGATCCATAAAGCACGCCTTATGAATCAATTCTATGGATCTTTTACCTTCCGATTTCTACCCATCGACAACTACTTGTATAAACTTATCGGAGAGAAAGGATTCGATTATTGATAAGACGTTTTCAAATATGCCATAGCTGGAGAGCTTGTGAATAAACACCTATGCCAAACTGTATCAAATACCTTTGATATTTCAAGAGCTGTTGCTCTAGAGAGGAAACACCCGTCGATAGATTCACTGATTGTGTGTGAGATTACACTCAGCACATCAGCTGTAGGTCTCGCAGGACGGAAACCATATTGCTTGTCACTGAGTAGATTGTTTTTGCTGAGGTGCTTGAAAATTTATTTATTTATAACGGATTCAAACAACTTACTCACGATACACAGAAGACTAATTGGTCTGTACTGAGATGCATAAGACCTCCAGAGTTCTTAAGTAACGGGGAGGCTGATGATGTTTTGCCATGTGTTGGGAAGCATTTCTCCTTTAGATATCGACTGAATAGCTTTGTAAGTATGGGTTTCAGCTCCGGTTGCAACTTTTTGAGTACTATAACTGGAATATTGTCGGAACCAGTTGCTTTGCTGGCATCAAGGCTCTTGATGATTGTTTGGTTGTTTTTGTTTTATGGCATATCAACCCTTTTCAGTTTATTTAATGTCGAATCCAGTGATTTAAGAAAAATTTTTAACAGAATATATTTTTTTCTAAATCGGTTTCTATTAAACCCATAGTTGGGACTCTAATAAGTACTACCACTCCGAGTCAGAATGGACCTGGAAGCAATAGCAATTAAAGGGTGGCTTCACACTCCCAAAAGCCAGCAAGCTGGGGCCTCACCATCGGATATAGTTTAAGGTCATATCCAGGACCGGCTCTTGATAAATGTGGCAACATCACGTGCAAATATGTGGATGTTGCTCAGGTCTACCTATATGTCAGATACATTTTAAAATGGTGTATTGTTCTCACACCTTGAGAAGTATTGACTTCACAGCAATCTTTCTTGCCATGAGAGAGTACAAAATCGATTTCGACACCGAGCGATTGGTAACCCCTTCCTTATAAACTCTTTTTCACGGAAACATTGTTAGTCTCTATCAATATTTTCATTGAAAGTCTTTGGTTCCCTAATATAATAGTATATGTTTCTCATTCCGTCAACCATAGTTTTAAACTTAGGAACTCTCGCGTCCTGCAAGTAAAATTGTTCTATCACATTTTGTCTATAACCAGATGCACGGCGCCCCTCCAGTTTCTGCCTATTCTTTGCAACTATTGATTGTTTGTTTCAAGTAAAATTTTGTTCCTTTTCTTCTTTTTTAATTGGAATTCCAAAGAAATACGTTGTTAGCAATTCTCTCTGGAATCTCAGGGCATGTCTGTCGCTTGTAGATTGACAACTAGACGACACGTGTCCAAGAGTTGCCTGGGAAATTAAATTGACTCAAATATTTCTATGCACCAAGCTTGAACTAGTAAATGAATGATATCAATAATACTAACAACAATTGTTTTCTGTGACTGGGAAAAATAATTATAAATAAAAAATTGAGTGTCAAATAGAAGACAAAAAAAACGCTGTTAATGTACGAGAACGCTCAGCTAAATAGCCCTGTTGCCCAAAACAAAAATTCTCATGCGGTTTAAATCTTGAGGATGTTGTTTTATCTTTTCATGGGGGCGGGGCAAATAAATAACGATCCTCGATTTTAGCAATTAAAGCTAACTCTATAATTTACTGTAAATGTTGGCAGTACTGTAGATTGTGAATTTTTCTTGGATGACGTAAGCTATTGTTGATGGTGGTGTTGTTTGTAATAATTTTTCTTGGATGACACTCGGAGTTATTGTTGATGGTGGTGTTGTTTGTAATAATTTTTCTTGGATGACGTAAGTTATTGCTGATGGTGGTGTTGTTTGTAATAATTTTTCTTGGATGACACTCGGAGTTATTGTTGATGGTGGTGTTGTTTGTAATAATTTTCTTGGATGGCACTCGGCGTTATTGTTGATGGTGGTGTTGTTTGTAATAATTTTTCTTGGATGACGTAAGTTATTGTTGATGGTGGTGTTGTTTGTAATAATTTTTCTTGGATGACACTCGGAGTTATTGTTGATGGTGGTGTTGTTTGTAATAATTTTCTTGGATGACACTCGCAGTTATTGTTGATGGTGGTGTTGTTTGTAATAATTTTTCTTGGATGACGTAAGTTATTGTTGATGGTGGTGTTGTTTGCAATAATAACAATAGAAATAATTATAGTAATTATATTATTATGTTTTGTTAGATAAATGCAGATATTCTTTTTGTGAATGCAAATCAAAATGTTCGTTAAGTCTCCTATTCTGAAACGTGATTATATGAATTGTTAATGCGTGTATTCGGTGCAGTCGGTTATAATACATAGAAAACCAGGAAGCTGTTAAGTAAATTTTAACTTGAACCAAACATATGAAACTAATCCAGAAAATATCGAGATTACATCCGTTTACATTACGAAGAATACTTTTCTACGCGTTATTTGTGCATGCAAAATGCATGCACCAAATAAGTAGGTAGAAAGATAAAGAAAGAGAGAGAAAGTGTTAATTATCTGACAAAAGTAGGGAGGGGAATTGGCTACACACTTATACTTGAGTGAGAGGGGGAGAATAGAACGAATACTAATTAACATTTGCTCTCCCTCTTTATTATGTAATATTGGACGTTTTCCCCTCATTCAAACTACCCCTTCCCGAATGCACTTTGAGGTAATAATTAGAACTGCAACTATTTCAATTTTAACTAATATGTCTTAAAATCATTTAAATTGTTTGTTTGTTTTATTTTATTAATGAGGCATCTTCTAGTAAGTGAAGACTTCCTTTTAATTGCACCCGTTAAAAACATGTTAAATACCCGCTCTTTGTATTCTTCATTTAGAGTGTTTCATACATCAGATGCGGATTGAACATTGGATACAGCGGCTCAAAGGGAAAATATAATCCAGGGTGAGGATTTTCGTTTGTTGAAAGTAAACCTATCTGTATTATTTTCTTCATACGGAGAGTAGAAAGTAAACGTTGCGTCGACTTTTGCCAACTTCATAACTCTTGCTCCACATCTTTTTGATCCTATGAGTAATGTTTCTGACAAAGGGGAAATAATTGTTATCTAGACTGGAATCTATTCATTCAAAACTTACCGTTGGTTATTTCTAGACTTGAAGTGGTATTTTAGTATATTTATCAGGTTGACAAGAAAGTTCTTGCGGTTTTTAACTTTTAAATCGAGATGAATATATCTCAGATTAAACAAAAAAATTATTGATAGAAATCAGTACTATCAAAATCAACATACTTTTGCCAATGCAAAGCAAGTGTATTTATGCCAATAACGTAAAAAAGTCTTGCGTTATAAAGTTGCTGAAGGCTTTTTTGATATTGTTTAGGTTTTTAAAGCATTTCTAACGCAAAAAGTAATCGAGATGCTTGAAAAAGTGATAGTCGGTGGATGAGATTCTAAAGAGTATGGCGGATGAGGCAGAGTATCGTAGCCCAATTTGTTCAACTTCTGCAGAGTCGGTTTAGCAACGTGCGGTCGGGGATTGCCATGGAGAAAAATTGGCCCAATTTTTGCTGCCGTTGAACAAGAAGATAATCGTGTTGCCGTCTGCAGGAATACAGTGTTATTATGAAGTGTCCTGAAGATAGAAAGGTCTTGGCAATAACACCTGTTCATGGAAACTACACAGAAATAACCATAGGGTAGAGAAAAGCTATCAACGTCTCTTCTGTGAAAAAAGAGAAATCATCTCCCACTAGATTTGAATCTATTAAAGCAAAAAAGAGAAATCATCTCCCACTAGATTTGAATCTATTAAAGCAATACAAAATATCATCTGATGTGATAACAGTAATTCATCTTCTGGTTTTGCTTACTCTCATGCAGATCATTGCATCAGCCAGATCAAGTACTTCTCAGGGATGTAGAATGATACCACCATTTGTTTTTAACAATTTTAACCACAGATTGAATGCAAGCTACCCGTTTCAGATCTAGAATGAAAATCAGTTTTAGAAGTTTATGAAGGTAAAGAGTTTTAGTTAATTTAACTAAGACAAAATAGGATCTGAGCGTTGTTGGTAAAAAGAAAGAAGCGATATTTTGTTTTTGTTTTTTTTTTCTTTCGTATTCGTTTTACCGATGAAGCACTCGAGTGAGGAATCATGTGAAGGTTACCAGCACCCTTAATAGAAGTATTTCCACGAAGAGAACTTGAACATACGAATCGTCAGTCGGTGGTTGCATTTTTATTACCACCACCATTACCACCACGGCCAACGCCATCATCATTAGCATCATCTGCTATAACTACTAAAATCTACAAAAGGGTTGATAGGATGTTAACGAGATGAAATACCTGTTCGGCCAATCACATGACAATTCCTTTACATAACGTTTCCAGATATTCATAAAAAATTTTCGCGGAATCTATCAAATGTTTTTGGGTATTTGCAGCTAATTTTTTTTTTTTAAATAAAGCTAATTTTTTGTTTTTTTAAATGTATTTTTTAAGATGTAGAAATTTGCAAATTATTTCATATTTCGCAATTCTAATTTGTTCGAGACCCTGTTGGCGCCAAATATTTGGATAAATTAAAACTTTGAACTTATGTTAATCAAATTTAGAGCAGCGACTTTCAGTAAATTCTTGTAATCTCTACCCGAAACCAAATAGTACTGGTTTAATTCCATTTTTTTTTTCAGCCAAAAATCTGTTTTAAATTTAGCTTTAAGCAAACGTCAGATTTGATAGAATTCGTTGCCTTAAACTTCGCTCAGTTTCTCCACAGTTACGTATGGATGGTGACGTGATATCACTTGAAACGATTTAATTACAAAAAGGACCTCCAAGCTACGAACGCAAAACCTTCAATAAAATAAAAACCATAGAATATATCTCGTTTGACATGAAATCTCATCCTCAGGCTTCGCTGAGATAAATAGAATAATAATAATAGTAATTATAATAATAATAATAATAATAATAATAATAATAATAATAATCACCATTATTATTATTATCATTATTATCATTATTTTTTTTTTACTCATCAGTAGTAGTCCCACGGGTCATCATCAAAAATTTCTCTTTGAGAACAACTTGTGGTGTTCTCTGGGATCTTGACTGTCATTTGGGAGGCCAGGTTTCAATCCAGGCATGAGGCAGTTGTTAGTCTAGCCGTACTAATGAGCTGTGAAACAGCGAAACAGTACTGTCTGTGGATGACTATATATATATATATAATATATATATATATATATATATAGAGAGAGAGAGAGAGAGACTTTTAACGCTAAATGAATGAAGTTATTGGCGTCTCTTTTTTTTTTAAGTCGCCCATACTTTTAAGGCATAAACAAATATTTAGTTATTATTCTAATTATAAAACAGTAATCTACGAACACGTGTCTCACGGTACTACTGCTCGTTAACGTAACTTGACTGTTCTAGGGTTACGAACCTCAGACCGTTTGTACTATGGTTGAGTGTGTTAACCGTTACACCACGAAATCCTAGAGGACAACGTGCTATTTTAATTGCTTTTAAACTTATGTCGATTTTTCTAGTTTTTTAATGATAATTGATAATAATGATAATAATAAAAATAAGGAAAGTCGACGATGACACGATTGAAGTAAATGTGAGTCAAACCCAATTGCTCATACAAAGTCCTACCACAACTATCACATATGTAGGCCGCCTACACAGGTAGAGGTACTGGCTCCAGCTTGCGCAATCTCTGTCCACGATTGTATATATCTTTCCATAAATATATATATATATATATATATATATATATATATATATATATATATATGAGAGAGAGAGAGAGAGACTTGCATGTGTGGGTTTAAATATATTTATTAGTATTTTTTAAAATATGATCGTTATCACGTCCATTTAAGAAAAAAAGTTTAGTCTTATTGAGCGGCCATCTTTACCACAATGAAATATTCGAGTCGTATAATACTTTTGTACTGTTTACTGTTGATGCCGTCTTATTTGGAATTTATAGATTTTTAATTTGCTTCATTTCTCATGTAAATTTCTAATTTGCTTTATTTCTCATTTTAATTTCTACTTTGCTTCATTTCTCATGTTAATTTCTAATTTGCTTCATTTCTCATGTTAATTTCTAATTTGCTCCATTTCTCATGTTAATTTCTAATTTGCTTCATTTCTCATGTTAATTTCTAATTTGCTCCATTTCTCATGTTAATTTCTAATTTGCTTCATTTCTCATGTTAATTTCTAATTTGCTTCATTTCTCATGTTAATTTCTAATTTGCTTAATTTCTCATGTTAATTTCTAATTTGCTCCATTTCTCATGTTAATTTCAAATTTGCTTCATTTCTCATGTTAATTTCTAATTTGCTTCATTTCTCATGTTAATTTCTAATTTGCTTCATTTCTAATGTTAATTTCTAATTTGCTCCATTTCTCATGTTAATTTCAAATTTGCTTCATTTCTCATGTTAATTTCTAATTTGCTTCATTTCTCATGTTAATTTCTAATTTGCTTAATTTCTCATGTTAATTTCTAATTTGCTCCATTTCTCATGTTAATTTCAAATTTGCTTCATTTCTCATGTTAATTTCCAATTTGCTTCATTTCTCATGTTAATTTCTAATTTGCTTAATTTCTTATGTTAATTTCTAATTTGCTTCATTTCTCATGTTAATTTCTAATTGGCTTAATTTCTCATGTTAATTTCTAATTTGCTTTATTTCTTATGTTAATTTCTAATTTGCTCCATTTCTCATGTTAATTTTAAAATTTGCTTCATTTCTCATGTTAATTTCTAATTTGCTTCATTTCTCATGTTAATTTCTAATTTGCTTCATTTCTTATGTTCATTTCTAATTTGCTTCATTTCTTATGTAAATTTCTAATTTGCTTCATTCCTCATGTTAATTTCTAATTTGCTTCATTTTTCATGTTAATTTCTAATTTGCTCCATTTCTCATGTTAATTTCTAATTTGCTCCATTTCTCATGTTAATTTCTAATTTGCTTCATTTCTTATGTTCATTTCTAATTTGCCTCATTTCTTATGTTAATTTCTTATTTGCCTCATTTCTTATGGTTTTTTCTAATTTGCTTCATTTCTTATGGTTATTTCTAATTTGCTTCATTTCTTATGTTCATTTCTAATTTGCTTCATTTCTTATGGTTATTTCTAATTTGTTCCATTTCTTATGTTCATTTCTAATTTGCCTCATTTCTTATGATAATTTCTATTTTGCTCCATTTCTCATGTTAATTTCTAATTTGCTTCATTTCTTATGTTCATTTCTAATTTGCTTCATTTCTCATGTTAATTTCTAATTTGCTTCATTTCTCATGGTAATGTCTAATTTGCTTCATTTCTCATGTTAATTTCTAATTTGCTTCATTTCTCATGTTAATTTCTAATTTGCTTCATTTCTTATGTTAATTTCTAATTTGCTTCATTTCTTATGTTAATTTCTAATTTGCTTCATTTCTCATGTTAATTTCTAATTTGCTTCATTTCTTATGTTAACTTCTAATTTGCTTGATTTCTTATGTTAATTTCTAATTTGCTTCATTTCTTATGTTAATTTCTAATTTGCTTCATTTCTCATGTTAATTTCTAATTTGCTTCATTTCTTATGTTAATTTCTAATTTGCTTCATTTCTCATGTTAATTTCTAATTTGCTTCATTTCTTATGTTAACTTCTAATTTGCTTCATTTCTTATGTTAATTTCTAATTTGCTCCATTTCTCATGTTAATTTCTAATTTGCTTCATTTCTTATGTTAATTTCTAATTTGCTCCATTTCTCATGTTAATTTCTAATTTGCTTCATTTCTTATGTTAATTTCTAATTTGCTTCATTTCTCATGTTAATTTCTAATTTGCTTCATTTCTCATGGTAATGTCTAATTTGCTTCATTTCTTATGTTAATTTCTAATTTGCTTCATTTCTCATGTTAATTTCTAATTTGCTTCATTTCTTATGTTAATTTCTAATTTGCTTCATTTCTTATGTTAATTTCTAATTTGCTGCATTTCTCATGTTAATTTCTAATTTGCTTCATTTCTTATGTTAACTTCTAATTTGCTTGATTTCTTATGTTAATTTCTAATTTGCTTCATTTCTTATGTTAATTTCTAATTTGCTTAATTTCTCATGTTAATTTCTAATTTGCTTCATTTCTTATGTTAATTTCTAATTTGCTTCATTTCTCATGTTAATTTCTAATTTGCTTCATTTCTCATGTTCATTTCTAATTTGCTTCATTTCTTATGTTAATTTCTAATTTGCTCCATTTCTCATGTTAATTTCTAATTTGCTTCATTTCTTATGTTAACTTCTAATTCGCTTCATTTCTCATGTTAATTTCTAATTTGCTTCATTTCTCATGTTAATTTCTAATTTGCTTCATTTCTCATGTTAATTTCTAATTTGCTCCATTTCTCATGTTAATTTCTAATTTGCTTCATTTATTATGTTCATTTCTAATTTGCTTCATTTCTCATGTTAATTTCTAATTTGCTTCATTTCTTATGTTAATGTCTAATTTGCTTCATTTCTTATGTTAATTTCTAATTTGCTTCATTTCTCATGTTAATGTCTAATTTGCTCCATTTCTCATGTTACCTTCTAATTTGCTTCATTTCTCATGTTAATTTCTAATTTGCTTCATTTCTTATGTAAATTCTAATTTGCTTCATTTCTAATGTTAATTTCTAATTTGCTTCATTTCTTATGTTAACTTCTAATTCGCTTCATTTCTCATGTTAATTTCTAATTTGCTTCATTTCTTATGTTAACTTCTAATTTGCTTCATTTCTTATGTTAATTTCTAATTTGCTTCATTTCTTATGTTAACTTCTAATTTGCTTCATTTCTCATGTTAATTTCTAATTTGCTTCATTTCTTATGTTCAATTCTAATTTGCTTCATTTCTCAAGTTAATTTCAAATTTGCTTCATTTCTTATGTTAACTTCTAATTTGCTTCATTTCTCATGTTAATTTCTAATTTGCTTCATTTCTTATGTTAATTTCTAATTTGCTTCATTTCTTATGTTAATTTCTAATTTGCTTCATTTCTTATGTTCATTTCTAATTTGCTCCATTTCTCATGTTAATTTCAAATTTGCTTCATTTCTTATGTTAATTTCTAATTTGCTTCATTTCTTATGTTAATTTCTAATTTGCTTCTTTTCTTATGTTCATTTCTAATTTGCTCCATTTCTCATGTTAATTTCAAATTTGCTTCATTTCTTATGTTAATTTCTAATTTGCTTCATTTCTCATGTTAATTTCTTATTTGCTTCATTTCTCATGTTAATTTCTAATTTGCTTTATTTCTCATGTTAATTTCTAATTTGCTTCATTTCTTATGTTAATTTCTAATTTGCTTCATTTCTTATGTTCATTTCTAATTTGCTTAATTTCTCATGTTAATTTCTAATTTTCTTAACTTCTCATGTTAATTTCTAATTTGCTTCATTTCTCATGTAAATTTCTAATTTGCTTAATTTCGCATGTTAATTTCTAATTTGCTTCATTTCTCATGTTAATTTCTAATTTGCTCCATTTCTTATGTTAATTTCTAATTTGCTTCATTTCTCATGTTAATTTCTAATTTGCTTCATTTCTCATGTTAATTTCAAATTTGCTCCATTTCTCATGTTAATTTCTAATTTGCTTAATTTCTCATGTTAATTTCTAATTTGCTTCATTGCTCATGTTAATTTCTAATTTGCTTCATTTCTTATGTTCATTTCTAATTTGCTTCATTTCTCATGTTAATTTCTAATTTGCTTCATTACTTATGTTCATTTCTAATTTGCTTCATTTCTTATGTTAATTTCTAATTTGCTTCATTTCTCATGTTAATTTCTAATTTGCTTGATTTCTTATGTTCATTTCTAATTTGCTTCATTTCTCATGTTAATTTCTAATTTGCTTCATTTCTCATGTTAATTTCTAATTTGCTTCATTTCTTATGTTAATTTCTAATTTGCTCCATTTCTCATGTTAATTTCTAATTTGCTCCAATTCTCATGTTAATTTCTAATTTGCTTCATTTCTTATGTTCATTTCTAATTTGCCTCATTTCTAATGTTAATTTCTAATTTGCTTCATTTCTTATGTTCATTTCTAATTTGCCTCATTTCTTATGTTCATTTCTTATTTGCCTCATTTCTTATGGTTTTTTCTAATTTGCTTCATTTCTTATGGTTATTTCTAATTTGCTTAATTTCTTATGTTCATTTCTAATTTGCTTCATTTCTTATGGTTATTTCTAATTTGCTCCATTTCTTATGTTCATTTCTAATTTGCCTCATTTCTTATGATAATTTCTATTTTGCTCCATTTCTCATGTTAATTTCTAATTTGCTTCATTTCTTATGTTAATTTCTAATTTGCTTCATTTCTTATGTTCATTGCTAATTTGCTTCATTTCTTATGGTTATTTCTTATGTGCTCCATTTCTCATGTTAATTTCTAATTTGCTCCATTTCTAATGTAAATTTCTAATTTGCTTCATTTCTTATGTTCATTTCTAATTTGCTCCATTTCTCATGTTAATTTCTAATTTGCTTCCTTTCTTATGTTCATTTCTAATTTGCTTAATTTCTTACGGGTGTTTCTAATTTGCTCCATTTCTCATGTTAATTTCTAATTTGCTTCATTTCTAATGTTAATTTCTAATTTGCTTCATTTCTTTTGTTAATTTCTAATTTGCTCCATTTCTCATGTTAATTTCTAATTTGCTTCATTTCTCATGTTCATTTCTAATTTGCTTCATTTCTTATGTTAATTTCTAATTTGCTTCATTTCTTATGTTCATTTCTAATTTGCTTAATTTATCATGTTAATTTCTAATTTGCTTCATTTCTTATGTTCATTTCTAGTTTGCTTCATTTCTTATGTTAATTTCTAATTTGCTCCATTTCTCATGTTAATTTCTGATTTGCTTCATTTCTTATGTTCATTTCTAATTTGCTACATTTCTTATGTTAATTTCTAATTTGCTTCATTTCTCATGTTAATTTCGAATTTGCTTCATTTCTTATGTTAACTTCTAATTTGCTTGATTTCTTATGTTAATTTCTAATTTGCTTCATTTCTTATGTTAATTTCTAATTTGCTTCATTTCTCATGTTAATTTCTAATTTGCTTCATTTCTTATGTTAATTTCTAATTTGCTTCATTTCTCATGTTAATTTCTAATTTGCTTCATTTCTCATGTTAATTTCTAATTTGCTTCATTTCTTATGTTAATTTCTAATTTGCTCCATTTCTCATGTTAATTTCTAATTTGCTTCATTTCTTATGTTAACTTCTAATTCGCTTCATTTCTCATGTTAATTTCTAATTTGCTTCATTTCTCATGTTAATTTCTAATTTGCTTCATTTCTCATGTTAATTTCTAATTTGCTCCATTTCTCATGTTAATTTCTAATTTGCTTCATTTATTATGTTCATTTCTAATTTGCTTCATTTCTAATGTTAATTTCTAATTTGCTTCATTTCTTATGTTAATGTCTAATTTGCTTCATTTCTTATGTTAATTTCTAATTTGCTTCATTTCTCATGTTAATGTCTAATTTGCTCCATTTCTTATGTTACCTTCTAATTTGCTTAATTTCTCATGTTAATTTCTAATTTGCTTCATTTCTTATGTAAATTCTAATTTGCTTCATTTCTAATGTTAATTTCTAATTTGCTACATTTCTTATGTTAACTTCTAATTCGCTTCATTTCTCATGTTAATTTCTAATTTGCTTCATTTCTTATGTTAACTTCTAATTTGCTTCATTTCTTATGTTAATTTCTAATTTGCTTCATTTCTTATGTTAACTTCTAATTTGCTTCATTTCTCATGTTAATTTCTAATTTGCTTCATTTCTTATGTTCAATTCTAATTTGCTTCATTTCTCAAGTTAATTTCAAATTTGCTTCATTTCTTATGTTAACTTCTAATTTGCTTCATTTCTCATGTTAATTTCTAATTTGCTTCATTTCTTATGTTAATTTCTAATTTGCTTCATTTCTTATGTTAATTTCTAATTTGCTTCATTTCTTATGTTCATTTCTAATTTGCTCCATTTCTCATGTTAATTTCAAATTTGCTTCATTTCTTATGTTAATTTCTAATTTGCTTCATTTCTCATGTTAATTTCAAATTTACTTCATTTCTTATGTTAATTACTAATTTGCTTCATTTCTTATGTTAATTTCTAATTTGCTTCATTTCTTATGTTCATTTCTAATTTGCTCCATTTCTCATGTTAATTTCTAATTTGCTTCATTTCTCATGTTAATTTCGAATTTGCTTCATTTCTCATGTTAATTTCTAATTTGCTTCATTTCTTATGTTAATTTCTAATTTGCTTCATTTCTTATGTTAATTTCTAATTTGCTTCTTTTCTTATGTTCATTTCTAATTTGCTCCATTTCTCATGTTAATTTCAAATTTGCTTCATTTCTTATGTTAATTTCTAATTTGCTTCATTTCTCATGTTAATTTCTTATTTGCTTCATTTCTCATGTTAATTTCTAATTTGCTTTATTTCTCATGTTAATTTCTAATTTTCTTCATTTCTTATGTTAATTTCTAATTTGCTTCATTTCTTATGTTCATTTCTAATTGGCTTAATTTCTCATGTTAATTTCTAATTTTCTTAACTTCTCATGTTAATTTCTAATTTGCTTCATTTCTCATGTTAATTTCTAATTTGCTTCATTTCTTATGTAAATTCTAATTTGCTTCATTTCTAATGTTAATTTCTAATTTGCTTCATTTCTTATGTTAACTTCTAATTTGCTTCATTTCTTATGTTAATTTCTAATTTGCTTCATTTCTCATGTTAATTTCAAATTTGCTCCATTTCTCATGTTAATTTCTAATTTGCTTCATTTCTTATGTTAACTTCTAATTTGCTTCATTTCTCATGTTAATTTCTAATTTGCTTCATTTCTTATGTTCAATTCTAATTTGCTTCATTTCTCAAGTTAATTTCAAATTTGCTTCATTTCTTATGTTAACTTCTAATTTGCTTCATTTCTCATGTTAATTTCTAATTTGCTTCATTTCTTATGTTAATTTCTAATTTGCTTCATTTCTTATGTTAATTTCTAATTTGCTTCATTTCTTATGTTCATTTCTAATTTGCTCCATTTCTCATGTTAATTTCAAATTTGCTTCATTTCTTATGTTAATTTCTAATTTGCTTCATTTCTTATGTTAATTTCTAATTTGCTTCTTTTCTTATGTTCATTTCTAATTTGCTCCATTTCTCATGTTAATTTCAAATTTGCTTCATTTCTTATGTTAATTTCTAATTTGCTTCATTTCTCATGTTAATTTCTTATTTGCTTCATTTCTCATGTTAATTTCTAATTTGCTTTATTTCTCATGTTAATTTCTAATTTGCTTCATTTCTTATGTTAATTTCTAATTTGCTTCATTTCTTATGTTCATTTCTAATTTGCTTAATTTCTCATGTTAATTTCTAATTTTCTTAACTTCTCATGTTAATTTCTAATTTGCTTCATTTCTCATGTAAATTTCTAATTTGCTTAATTTCGCATGTTAATTTCTAATTTGCTTCATTTCTCATGTTAATTTCTAATTTGCTCCATTTCTTATGTTAATTTCTAATTTGCTTCATTTCTTATGTTAATTTCTAATTTGCTTCATTTCTCATGTTAATTTCAAATTTGCTCCATTTCTCATGTTAATTTCTAATTTGCTTAATTTCTCATGTTAATTTCTAATTTGCTTCATTGCTCATGTTAATTTCTAATTTGCTTCATTTCTTATGTTCATTTCTAATTTGCTTCATTTCTCATGTTAATTTCTAATTTGCTTCATTACTTATGTTCATTTCTAATTTGCTTCATTTCTTATGTTAATTTCTAATTTGCTTCATTTCTCATGTTAATTTCTAATTTGCTTGATTTCTTATGTTCATTTCTAATTTGCTTCATTTCTCATGTTAATTTCTAATTTGCTTCATTTCTCATGTTAATTTCTAATTTGCTTCATTTCTTATGTTAATTTCTAATTTGCTCCATTTCTCATGTTAATTTCTAATTTGCTCCATTTCTCATGTTAATTTCTAATTTGCTTCATTTCTTATGTTCATTTCTAATTTGCCTCATTTCTAATGTTAATTTCTAATTTGCTTCATTTCTTATGTTCATTTCTAATTTGCCTCATTTCTTATGTTCATTTCTTATTTGCCTCATTTCTTATGGTTTTTTCTAATTTGCTTCATTTCTTATGGTTATTTCTAATTTGCTTAATTTCTTATGTTCATTTCTAATTTGCTTCATTTCTTATGGTTATTTCTAATTTGCTCCATTTCTTATGTTCATTTCTAATTTGCCTCATTTCTTATGATAATTTCTATTTTGCTCCATTTCTCATGTTAATTTCTAATTTGCTTCATTTCTTATGTTAATTTCTAATTTGCTTCATTTCTTATGTTCATTGCTAATTTGCTTCATTTCTTATGGTTATTTCTTATGTGCTCCATTTCTCATGTTAATTTCTAATTTGCTCCATTTCTAATGTAAATTTCTAATTTGCTTCATTTCTTATGTTCATTTCTAATTTGCTCCATTTCTCATGTTAATTTCTAATTTGCTTCCTTTCTTATGTTCATTTCTAATTTGCTTAATTTCTTACGGGTGTTTCTAATTTGCTCCATTTCTCATGTTAATTTCTAATTTGCTTCATTTCTAATGTTAATTTCTAATTTGCTTCATTTCTTTTGTTAATTTCTAATTTGCTCCATTTCTCATGTTAATTTCTAATTTGCTTCATTTCTCATGTTCATTTCTAATTTGCTTCATTTCTTATGTTAATTTCTAATTTGCTTCATTTCTCATGTTAATTTCGAATTTGCTTCATTTCTCATGTTAATTTCTAATTTGCTTCATTTCTTATGTTAATTTCTAATTTGCTTCATTTCTTATGTTAATTTCTAATTTGCTTCTTTTCTTATGTTCATTTCTAATTTGCTCCATTTCTCATGTTAATTTCAAATTTGCTTCATTTCTTATGTTAATTTCTAATTTGCTTCATTTCTCATGTTAATTTCTTATTTGCTTCATTTCTCATGTTAATTTCTAATTTGCTTTATTTCTCATGTTAATTTCTAATTTTCTTCATTTCTTATGTTAATTTCTAATTTGCTTCATTTCTTATGTTCATTTCTAATTGGCTTAATTTCTCATGTTAATTTCTAATTTTCTTAACTTCTCATGTTAATTTCTAATTTGCTTCATTTCTCATGTTAATTTCTAATTTGCTTAATTTCGCATGTTAATTTCTAATTTGCTTCATTTCTCATCTTAATTTCTAATTTGCTCCATTTCTTATGTTAATTTACTAATTTGCTTCATTTCTTATGTTAATTTCTAATTTGCTTCATTTCTCATGTTAATTTCAAATTTGCTCCATTTCTCATGTTAATTTCTAATTTGCTTAATTTCTCATGTTAATTTCTAATTTGCTTCATTGCTCATGTTAATTTCTAATTTGCTTCATTTCTTATGTTCATTTCTAATTTGCTTAATTTCTCATGTTAATTTCTAATTTGCTTCATTTCTTATGTTCATTTCTAATTTGCTTCATTTCTTATGTTAATGTCTAATTTGCTTCATTTCTCATGTTAATTTCTAATTTGCTTGATTTCTTATGTTCATTTCTAATTTGCTTCATTTCTCATGTTAATTTCTAATTTGCTTCATTTCTCATGTTAATTTCTAATTTGCTTCATGTCTTATGTTAATTTCTAATTTGCTCCATTTCTCATGTTAATTTCTAATTTGCTCCATTTCTCATGTTAATTTCTAATTTGCTTCATTTCTTATGTTCATTTCTAATTTGCCTTATTTCTAATGTTAATTTCTAATTTGCTTCATTTCTTATGTTCATTTCTAATTTGCCTCATTTCTTATGTTCATTTCTTATTTGCCTCATTTCTTATGGTTTTTTCTAATTTGCTTCATTTCTTATGGTTATTTCTAATTTGCTTCATTTCTTATGTTCATTTCTAATTTGCTTCATTTCTTATGGTTATTTCTAATTTGCTCCATTTCTTATGTTCATTTCTAATTTGCCTCATTTCTTATGATAATTTCTATTTTGCTCCATTTCTCATGTTAATTTCTAATTTGCTTCATTTCTTATGTTAATTTCTAATTTGCTTCATTTCTTATGTTCATTGCTAATTTGCTTCATTTCTTATGGTTATTTCTTATGTGCTCCATTTCTCATGTTAATTTCTAATTTGCTCCATTTCTAATGTAAATTTCTAATTTGCTTCATTTCTTATGTTCATTTCTAATTTGCTCCATTTCTCATGTTAATTTCCAATTTGCTTCCTTTCTTATGTTCATTTCTAATTTGCTTAATTTCTTACGGGTGTTTCTAATTTGCTCCATTTCTCATGTTAATTTCTAATTTGCTTCATTTCTAATGTTAATTTCTAATTTGCTTCATTTCTTATGTTAATTTCTAATTTGCTCCATTTCTCATGTTAATTTCTACTTTGCTTCATTTCTTATGTTACTTTCTAATTTGCTCAATTTCTCATGTTAATTTCTTATTGGCTTAATTCTTCATTTTAATTTCTAATTTGCTCCATTTCACATGTAATTTCTAATTTGCTTCATTTCTCATGTTAATTTCTAATTTGCTCCATTTCTCATGTAAATTTCTTATTTGCTTCATTTCTCATGGTCATTTCTAATTTGCTTCATTTGTATGGTTATTTCTAATTTGCTCCATTTCTCATGTTAATTTCTTATTTGCTTCATTTCTTAGGTTCATTTACAATTTGCTCCATTTCTCATGTTAATTTCTAATTTGCTTCATTTCTTATGTTAATTTCTAATTTGCTTCATTTCTTATGGTTATTTGCTCCATTTCTCATGTTAATTTCTAATTTGCTTCATTTCTTATGTTCATTTCTAATTTGCTTCATTTCTTATGTTAATTTCTAATTTGCTTCATTTCTCATGTTAATTTCTAATTTGCTTGATTTCTTATGTTCATTTCTAATTTGCTTGATTTCTCATGTTAATTTCTAATTTGCTTCATTTCTCATGTTAATTTCTAATTTGCTTCATTTCTTATGTTCATTTCTAATTTGCTCCATTTCTCATGTTAATTTCTAATTTGCTCCATTTCTCATGTTAATTTCTAATTTGCTTCATTTCTTATGTTCATTTCTAATTTGCCTCATTTCTTATGTTCATTTCTAATTTGCCTCATTTCTTATGGTTTTTTCTAATTTGCTACATTTCTTATGGTTATGTCTAATTTGCTTCATTTCTTATGTTCATTTTTAATTTGCTTCATTCTTATGGTTATTTCTAATTTGCTTCATTTCTCATGTTCATTTCAAATTTGCCTCATTTCTTATGATCATTTCTATTTTGCTCCATTTCTCATGTTAATTTCTAATTGGCTTAATTTCTTATGTTAATTTCTAATTTGCTTCATTTCTTATGTTCATTTCTTATTTGCTACATTTCTTATGGTTATTTCTAATGTGCTCCATTTCTCATGTTAATTCCTAATTTGCTCCATTTCTAATGTTAATTTCTAATTTGCTTCATTTCTCATGTTAATTTCTAATTTGCTTCATTTCTCATTTTAATTTCTAATTTGCTTCATTTTTCATGTTAATTTCTAATTTGCTTCATTTTTCATGTTAATTTCTAATTTGCTTCATTTCTCATGTTAATTTCTAATTTGCTTCATTTCTCATGTTAATTTCTAATTTGCTTCATTTCTCATGTTAATTTCCAATTTGCTTCATTCTTCATGTTAATTTGTAATTTTCTTCATTTCTTATGTTAATTTCTAATTTTCTTCATTTCTCATGTTAATTTCAAATTTGCTTCATTTCTTATGTTGATTTCTAATTTGCTTCATTTCTCATTTAAATTTCTAATTTGCTTCATTTCTCATGTTAATTTCTAATTTGCTTCATTTCTTATGTTAATTTCTAATTTGCTTCATTTCTCATGTTAATTTCTAATTTGCTTCATTTCTTATGTTAATGTCTAATTTGCTTCATTTCTCATGTTAATTTCTAATTTGCTTCATTTCTCATGTTAAATTCTAATTTGCTTCATTTCTCATGTTAATTTCTAATTTGCTCCATTTCTCATGTTAATTTCTAATTTGCTTCATTTCTCATGTTAATTTCTAATTTGCTTCATTTCTCATGTTAATTTCCAATTTGCTTCATTTCTCATGTTAATTTCTAATTTGCTTCATTTCTCATGTTAATTTCCAATTTGCTCCATTTGTCATGTTAATTACCAATTTGCTTCATTTCTCATGTTAATTTCTAATTTGCTACATTTCTCATGTTAATTTCTAATTTGCTTCATTTTTCATGTTAATTTCTAATTTGCTTCATTTCTTATGTTCATTTCTAATTTGCTTCATTTCTTATGTTCATTTCTTATTTGCTTCATTTCTTATGTTAATTTCTAATTTGCTTCATTTCTCATGTTTATTTCCAATTTGCTTCATTTTTCATGTTTATTTCCAATTTGCTCCATTTTACATGTTTATTTCCAATTTGCTTCATTTCTCATGATAATTTCTAATTTGCTTCATTTCTCAAGTTAAATTCTAATTTGCTTCATTTCTCATGTTAATGTCTAATTTGCTTCATTTTTCATGTTAATTTCTAATTTGCTTCATTTCTCATGTTAATTTCTAATTTGCTTCATTTCTTATGTTCATTTCTTATTTGCTTCATTTCTTATGTTAATTTCTAATTTGCTTCATTTCTCATGTAAATTTCTAATTTGCTTCATTTCTCATGTTTATTTCCAATTTGCTTCATTTTTCATGTTAATTTCCAATTTGCTCCATTTTTCATGTTAATTTCCAATTTGCTTCATTTCTCATGTTAATTTCTAATTTGCTTCATTTCTCATGTTAATTTCCAATTTGCTTCATTTTGCATGTTAATTTCCAATTTGCTTCATTTCTCATGTTAATTTCTAATTTGCTTCATTTCTCATGTTAATTTCTAATTTGCTTCATTTCTCATGTTAATTTCTAATTTACTTCATTTCTCATGTTAATTTCTAATTTGCTCCATTTCTCATTTTAATTTCTAATTTGCTTCATTTCTCATGTTAATTTCTAATTTGCTTCATTTCTTATGTTAATTTCTAATTTGCTTCATTTCTCATGTTAATTTCTAATTTGCTTCATTTCTCATGTTAATTTCTAATTTGCGTCATTTCTTATGTTCATTTCTAATTTGCTTAATTTCTCATGTTAATTTCTAATTTGCTTCATTTCTTATGTTAATTTCTAATTTGCTCCATTTCTTATGTTCATTTTTAATTTGCTTCATTCTTATGGTTATTTCTAATTTGCTTCATTTCTCATGTTCATTTCAAATTTGCCTCATTTCTTATGATCATTTCTATTTTGCTCCATTTCTCATGTTAATTTCTAATTGGCTTAATTTCTTATGTTAATTTCTAATTTGCTTCATTTCTTATGTTCATTTCTTATTTGCTACATTTCTTATGGTTATTTCTAATGTGCTCCATTTCTCATGTTAATTCCTAATTTGCTCCATTTCTAATGTTAATTTCTAATTTGCTTCATTTCTCATGTTAATTTCTAATTTGCTTCATTTCTCATTTTAATTTCTAATTTGCTTCATTTTTCATGTTAATTTCTAATTTGCTTCATTTTTCATGTTAATTTCTAATTTGCTTCATTTCTCATGTTAATTTCTAATTTGCTTCATTTCTCATGTTAATTTCTAATTTGCTTCATTTCTCATGTTAATTTCCAATTTGCTTCATTCTTCATGTTTATTTGTAATTTTCTTCATTTCTTATGTTAATTTCTAATTTTCTTCATTTCTCATGTTAATTTCAAATTTGCTTCATTTCTTATGTTGATTTCTAATTTGCTTCATTTCTCATTTAAATTTCTAATTTGCTTCATTTCTCATGTTAATTTCTAATGTGCTCCATTTCTCATGTACATTTCTTATTTACTTTATTTCTGATGTTTATTTCTAATTTGCTTAATTTCTCATTTTAATTTCTAATTTGCTTCATTTCTAATGTTAATTTCTAATTTGCTCCATTTCTCATGTTTATTTATAATTTGCTTCATTTCTCATGTTAATTTCCAATTTGCTTCATTTCTCATGTTTATTTCTAATTTGCTCCATTTCTCGTGTTAATTTCTAATTTGCTTCATTTCTCATTTTAATGTCTTATTTGCTTCATTTTTCATGTTAATTTCTAATTTGCTTCATTTCTCATGTTAATTTCAAATTTGCTTCATTTCTCATGTTAATTTCTAATTTGCTTCATTTCTCATGTTAATTTCCAATTTGCTTCATTCTTCATGTTAATTTGTAATTTTCTTCATTTCTCATGTTAATTTCTAATTTTCTTCATTTCTCATGTTAATTTCTTATTTGCTTCATTTCTCATGTTAATTTCTAATTTGCTTCATTTCTCATGTTAATTTCTAATTTGCTTTATTTCTCATGTTAATTTCTAATTTGCTTCATTTCTTATGTTAATTTCTAATTTGCTTCATTTCTCATGTTAATTTCTAATTTGCTTCATTTCTTATGTTAATGTCTAATTTGCTTCATTTCTCATGTAAATTTCTAATTTGCTTCATTTCTCATGTTAAATTCTAATTTGCTTCATTTCTCATGTTAATTTCTAATTTGCTCCATTTCTCATGTTAATTTCTAATTTGCTTCATTTCTCATGTTAATTTCTAATTTGCTTCATTTCTCATGTTAATTTCCAATTTGCTTCATTTCTCATGTTAATTTCTAATTTGCTTCATTTCTCATGTTAATTTCCAATTTGCTCCATTTGTCATGTTAATTACCAATTTGCTTCATTTCTCATGTTAATTTCTAATTTGCTACATTTCTCAGGTTTATTTCTAATTTGCTTCATTTTTCATGTTAATTTCTAATTTGCTTCATTTCTTATGTTCATTTCTAATTTGCTTCATTTCTTATGTTCATTTCTTATTTGCTTCATTTCTTATGTTAATTTCTAATTTGCTTCATTTCTCCTGTTTATTTCCAATTTGCTTCATTTTTCATGTTTATTTCCAATTTGCTTCATTTTACATGTTTATTTCCAATTTGCTTCATTTCTCATGATAATTTCTAATTTGCTTCATTTCTCAAGTTAAATTCTAATTTGCTTCATTTCTCATGTTAATGTCTAATTTGCTTCATTTTTCATGTTAATTTCTAATTTGCTTCATTTCTCATGTTAATTTCTAATTTGCTTCATTTCTTATGTTCATTTCTTATTTGCTTCATTTCTTATGTTAATTTCTAATTTGCTTCATTTCTCATGTAAATTTCTAATTTGCTTCATTTCTCATGTTTATTTCCAATTTGCTTCATTTTTCATGTTAATTTCCAATTTGCTCCATTTTTCATGTTAATTTCCAATTTGCTTCATTTCTCATGTTAATTTCTAATTTGCTTCATTTCTCATGTTTATTTCCAATTTGCTTCATTTTGCATGTTAATTTCCAATTTGCTTCATTTCTCATGTTAATTTCTAATTTGCTTCATTTCTCATGTTAATTTCTAATTTGCTTCATTTCTCATGTTAATTTCTAATTTACTTCATTTCTCATGTTAATTTCTAATTTGCTCCATTTCTCATTTTAATTTCTAATTTGCTTCATTTCTCATGTTAATTTCTAATTTGCTTCATTTCTTATGTTAATTTCTAATTTGCTTCATTTCTCATGTTAATTTCTAATTTGCTTCATTTCTCATGTTAATTTCTAATTTGCGTCATTTCTTATGTTCATTTCTAATTTGCTTAATTTCTCATGTTAATTTCTAATTTGCTTCATTTTTTATGTTAATTTCTAATTTGCTCCATTTCTTATGTTCATTTTTAATTTGCTTCATTCTTATGGTTATTTCTAATTTGCTTCATTTCTCATGTTCATTTCAAATTTGCCTCATTTCTTATGATCATTTCTATTTTGCTCCATTTCTCATGTTAATTTCTAATTGGCTTCATTTCTTATGTTAATTTCTAATTTGCTTCATTTCTTATGTTCATTTCTTATTTGCTACATTTCTTATGGTTATTTCTAATGTGCTCCATTTCTCATGTTAATTCCTAATTTGCTCCATTTCTAATGTTAATTTCTAATTTGCTTCATTTCTCATGTTAATTTCTAATTTGCTTCATTTCTCATTTTAATTTCTAATTTTCTTCATTTTTCATGTTAATTTCTAATTTGCTTCATTTTTCATGTTAATTTCTAATTTGCTTCATTTCTCATGTTAATTTCTAATTTGCTTCATTTCTCATGTTAATTTCTAATTTGCTTCATTTCTCATGTTAATTTCCAATTTGCTTCATTCTTCATGTTAATTTGTAATTTTCTTCATTTCTTATGTTAATTTCTAATTTTCTTCATTTCTCATGTTAATTTCAAATTTGCTTCATTTCTTATGTTGATTTCTAATTTGCTTCATTTCTCATTTAAATTTCTAATTTGCTTCATTTCTCATGTTAATTTCTAATGTGCTCCATTTCTCATGTACATTTCTTATTTACTTCATTTCTGATGTTTATTTCTAATTTGCTTAATTTCTCATTTTAATTTCTAATTTGCTTCATTTCTAATGTTAATTTCTAATTTGCTCCATTTCTCATGTTTATTTATAATTTGCTTCATTTCTCATGTTAATTTCCAATTTGCTTCATTTCTCATGTTTATTTCTAATTTGCTCCATTTCTCGTGTTAATTTCTAATTTGCTTAATTTCTCATGTTAATTTCTAATTTGCTTTATTGCTCATGTTAATTTCTAATTTGCTTCATTTCTTATGTTCATTTCTAATTTGCTTCATTTCTCATGTTAATTTCTAATTTGCTTCATTACTTATGTTCATTTCTAATTTGCTTCATTTCTTATGTTAATTTCTAATTTGCTTCATTTCTCATGTTAATTTCTAATTTGCTTGATTTCTTATGTTCATTTCTAATTTGCTTCATTTCTCATGTTAATTTCTAATTTGCTTCATTTCTCATGTTAATTTCTAATTTGCTTCATTTCTTATGTTAATTTCTAATTTGCTCCATTTCTCATGTTAATTTCTAATTTGCTTCATTTCTCATGTTAATTTCTAATTTGCTTCATTTCTTATGTTCATTTCTAATTTGCCTCATTTCTAATGTTAATTTCTAATTTGCTTCATTTCTTATGTTCATTTCTAATTTGCTTCATTTCTTATGTTCATTTCTAATTTGCCTCATTTCTTATGTTCATTTCTTATTTGCCTCATTTCTAATGTTAATTTCTAATTTGCCTCATTTCTAATGTTAATTTCTAATTTGCCTCATTTCTAATGTTAATTTCTAATTTGCTTCATTTCTTATGTTCATTTCTAATTTGCCTCATTTCTTATGTTCATTTCTTATTTGCCTCATTTCTTATGGTTTTTTCTCATTTGCTTCATTTCTTATGGTTATTTCTAATTTGCTTAATTTTTTATGTTCATTTCTAATTTGCTTTATTTCTTATGGTTATTTCTAATTTGCTCCATTTCTTATGTTCATTTCTAATTTGCCTCATTTCTTATGATAATTTCTATTTTGCTCCATTTCTCATGTTAATTTCTAATTTGCTTCATTTCTTATGTTAATTTCTAATTTGCTTCATTTCTTATGTTCATTGCTAATTTGCTTCATTTCTTATGGTTATTTCTTATGTGCTCCATTTCTCATGTTAATTTCTAATTTGCTCCATTTCTAATGTAAATTTCTAATTTGCTTCATTTCTTATGTTCATTTCTAATTTGCTCCATTTCTCATGTTAATTTCTAATTTGCTTCCTTTCTTATGTTCATTTCTAATTTGCTTAATTTCTTACGGGTGTTTCTAATTTGCTCCATTTCTCATGTTAATTTCTAATTTGCTTCATTTCTAATGTTAATTTCTAATTTGCTTCATTTCTTTTGTTAATTTCTAATTTGCTCCATTTCTCATGTTAATTTCTAATTTGCTTCATTTCTCATGTTCATTTCTAATTTGCTTCATTTCTTATGTTAATTTCTAATTTGCTTCATTTCTTATGTTCATTTCTAATTTGCTTAATTTATCATGTTAATTTCTAATTTGCTTCATTTCTTATGTTCATTTCTAGTTTGCTTCATTTCTTATGTTAATTTCTAATTTGCTCCATTTCTCATGTTAATTTCTGATTTGCTTCATTTCTCATGTTAATTTCTAATTTGCTTCATTTCTTATGTTAATTTCTAATTTGCTTCATTTCTCATGTTAATTTCTAATTTGCTTCATTTCTCATGTTAATTTCTAATTTGCTTCATTTCTTATGTTAATTTCTAATTTGCTCCATTTCTCATGTTAATTTCTAATTTGCTTCATTTCTTATGTTAACTTCTAATTCGCTTCATTTCTCATGTTAATTTCTAATTTGCTTCATTTCTCATGTTAATTTCTAATTTGCTTCATTTCTCATGTTAATTTCTAATTTGCTCCATTTCTCATGTTAATTTCTAATTTGCTTCATTTATTATGTTCATTTCTAATTTGCTTCATTTCTAATGTTAATTTCTAATTTGCTTTATTTCTTATGTTAATGTCTAATTTGCTTCATTTCTTATGTTAATTTCTAATTTGCTTCATTTCTCATGTTAATGTCTAATTTGCTCCATTTCTCATGTTACCTTCTAATTTGCTTCATTTCTCATGTTAATTTCTAATTTGCTTCATTTCTTATGTAAATTCTAATTTGCTTCATTTCTAATGTTAATTTCTAATTTGCTACATTTCTTATGTTAACTTCTAATTCGCTTCATTTCTCATGTTAATTTCTAATTTGCTTCATTTCTTATGTTAACTTCTAATTTGCTTCATTTCTTATGTTAATTTCTAATTTGCTTCATTTCTCATGTTAATTTCTAATTTGCTTCATTTCTTATGTTCAATTCTAATTTGCTTCATTTCTCAAGTTAATTTCAAATTTGCTTCATTTCTTATGTTAACTTCTAATTTGCTTCATTTCTCATGTTAATTTCTAATTTGCTTCATTTCTTATGTTAATTTCTAATTTGCTTCATTTCTTATGTTAATTTCTAATTTGCTTCATTTCTTATGTTCATTTCTAATTTGCTCCATTTCTCATGTTAATTTCAAATTTGCTTCATTTCTTATGTTAATTTCTAATTTGCTTCATTTCTCATGTTAATTTCAAATTTACTTCATTTCTTATGTTAATTACTAATTTGCTTCATTTCTTATGTTAATTTCTAATTTGCTTCATTTCTTATGTTCATTTCTAATTTGCTCCATTTCTCATGTTAATTTCTAATTTGCTTCATTTCTCATGTTAATTTCTAATTTGCTTCATTTCTCATGTTAATTTCTAATTTGCTTCATTTCTTATGTTAATTTCTAATTTGCTTCATTTCTTATGTTAATTTCTAATTTGCTTCTTTTCTTATGTTCATTTCTAATTTGCTCCATTTCTCATGTTAATTTCAAATTTGCTTCATTTCTTATGTTAATTTCTAATTTGCTTCATTTCTCATGTTAATTTCTTATTTGCTTCATTTCTCATGTTAATTTCTAATTTGCTTTATTTCTCATGTTAATTTCTAATTTTCTTCATTTCTTATGTTAATTTCCAATTTGCTTCATTTCTTATGTTCATTTCTAATTGGCTTAATTTCTCATGTTAATTTCTAATTTTCTTAACTTCTCATGTTAATTTCTAATTTGCTTCATTTCTCATGTTAATTTCTAATTTGCTTAATTTCGCATGTTAATTTCTAATTTGCTTCATTTCTCATCTTAATTTCTAATTTGCTCCATTTCTTATGTTAATTTCTAATTTGCTTCATTTCTTATGTTAATTTCTAATTTGCTTCATTTCTCATGTTAATTTCAAATTTGCTCCATTTCTCATGTTAATTTCTAATTTGCTTAATTTCTCATGTTAATTTCTAATTTGCTTCATTGCTCATGTTAATTTCTAATTTGCTTCATTTCTTATGTTCATTTCTAATTTGCTTAATTTCTCATGTTAATTTCTAATTTGCTTCATTTCTTATGTTCATTTCTAATTTGCTTCATTTCTTATGTTAATTTCTAATTTGCTTCATTTCTCATGTTAATTTCTAATTTGCTTGATTTCTTATGTTCATTTCTAATTTGCTTCATTTCTCATGTTAATTTCTAATTTGCTTCATTTCTCATGTTAATTTCTAATTTGCTTCATTTCTTATGTTAATTTCTAATTTGCTCCATTTCTCATGTTAATTTCTAATTTGCTCCATTTCTCATGTTAATTTCTAATTTGCTTCATTTCTTATGTTCATTTCTAATTTGCCTCATTTCTAATGTTAATTTCTAATTTGCTTCATTTCTTATGTTCATTTCTAATTTGCCTCATTTCTTATGTTCATTTCTTATTTGCCTCATTTCTTATGGTTTTTTCTAATTTGCTTCATTTCTTATGGTTATTTCTAATTTGCTTCATTTCTTATGTTCATTTCTAATTTGCTTCATTTCTTATGGTTATTTCTAATTTGCTCCATTTCTTATGTTCATTTCTAATTTGCCTCATTTCTTATGATAATTTCTATTTTGCTTCATTTCTCATGTTAATTTCTAATTTGCTTCATTTCTTATGTTAATTTCTAATTTGCTTCATTTCTTATGTTCATTGCTAATTTGCTTCATTTCTTATGGTTATTTCTTATGTGCTCCATTTCTCATGTTAATTTCTAATTTGCTCCATTTCTAATGTAAATTTCTAATTTGCTTCATTTCTTATGTTCATTTCTAATTTGCTCCATTTCTCATGTTAATTTCTAATTTGCTTCCTTTCTTATGTTCATTTCTAATTTGCTTAATTTCTTACGGGTGTTTCTAATTTGCTCCATTTCTCATGTTAATTTCTAATTTGCTTCATTTCTAATGTTAATTTCTAATTTGCTTCATTTCTTATGTTAATTTCTAATTTGCTCCATTTCTCATGTTAATTTCTAATTTGCTTCATTTCTCATGTTCATTTCTAATTTGCTTCATTTCTTATGTTAATTTCTAATTTGCTTCATTTCTTATGTTCATTTCTAATTTGCTTAATTTATCATGTTAATTTCTAATTTGCTTCATTTCTTATGTTCATTTCTAGTTTGCTTCATTTCTTATGTTAATTTCTAATTTGCTCCATTTCTCATGTTAATTTCTGATTTGCTTCATTTCTTATGTTCATTTCTAATTTGCTACATTTCTTATGTTAATTTCTAATTTGCTTCATTTCTCATGTTAATTTCGAATTTGCTTTATTTCTCATGTTAATTTCTAATTTGCTTCATTTCTCATGTTAATTTCTAATTTGCTTCATTTCTTATGTTAATTTCTAATTTGCTCAATTTCTCATGTTAATTTCTTATTGGCTTAATTTCTCATTTTAATTTCTAATTTGCTCCATTTCACATGTAATTTCTAATTTGCTTCATTTCTCATGTTAATTTCTAATTTGCTCCATTTCTCATGTAAATTTCTTATTTGCTTCATTTCTCATGGTCATTTCTAATTTGCTTCATTTGTATGGTTATTTCTAATTTGCTCCATTTCTCATGTTAATTTCTTATTTGCTTCATTTCTTACGTTCATTTACAATTTGCTCCATTTCTCATGTTAATTTCTAATTTGCTTCATTTCTTATGTTAATTTCTAATTTGCTTCATTTCTTATGGTTATTTGCTCCATTTCTCATGTTAATTTCTAATTTGCTTCATTTCTTATGTTCATTTCTAATTTGCTTCATTTCTTATGTTAATTTCTAATTTGCTTCATTTCTCATGTTAATTTCTAATTTGCTTGATTTCTTATGTTCATTTCTAATTTGCTTGATTTCTCATGTTAATTTCTAATTTGCTTCATTTCTCATGTTAATTTCTAATTTGCTTCATTTCTTATGTTCATTTCTAATTTGCTCCATTTCTCATGTTAATTTCTAATTTGCTCCATTTCTCATGTTAATTTCTAATTTGCTTCATTTCTTATGTTCATTTCTAATTTGCCTCATTTCTTATGTTCATTTCTAATTTGCCTCATTTCTTATGGTTTTTTCTAATTTGCTACATTTCTTATGGTTATGTCTAATTTGCTTCATTTCTTATGTTCATTTTTAATTTGCTTCATTCTTATGGTTATTTCTAATTTGCTTCATTTCTCATGTTCATTTCAAATTTGCCTCATTTCTTATGATCATTTCTATTTTGCTCCATTTCTCATGTTAATTTCTAATTGGCTTAATTTCTTATGTTAATTTCTAATTTGCTTCATTTCTTATGTTCATTTCTTATTTGCTACATTTCTTATGGTTATTTCTAATGTGCTCCATTTCTCATGTTAATTCCTAATTTGCTCCATTTCTAATGTTAATTTCTAATTTGCTTCATTTCTCATGTTGATTTCTAATTTGCTTGATTTCTTATGTTCATTTCTAATTTGCTTGATTTCTCATGTTAATTTCTAATTTGCTTCATTTCTCATGTTAATTTCTAATTTGCTTCATTTCTTATGTTCATTTCTAATTTGCTCCATTTCTCATGTTAATTTCTAATTTGCTCCATTTCTCATGTTAATTTCTAATTTGCTTCATTTCTTATGTTCATTTCTAATTTGCCTCATTTCTTATGTTCATTTCTAATTTGCCTCATTTCTTATGTTCATTTCTAATTTGCTACATTTCTTATGGTTATGTCTAATTTGCTTCATTTCTTATGTTTATTTTTAATTTGCTTCATTCTTATGGTTATTTCTAATTTGCTTCATTTCTCATGTTCATTTCAAATTTGCCTCATTTCTTATGATCATTTCTATTTTGCTCCATTTCTCATGTTAATTTCTAATTGGCTTAATTTCTTATGTTAATTTCTAATTTGCTTCATTTCTTATGTTCATTTCTTATTTGCTACATTTCTTATGGTTATTTCTAATGTGCTCCATTTCTCATGTTAATTCCTAATTTGCTCCATTTCTAATGTTAATTTCTAATTTGCTTCATTTCTCATGTTAATTTCTAATTTGCTTCATTTCTCATTTTAATTTCCAATTTGCTTCATTCTTCATGTTAATTTGTAATTTTCTTCATTTCTTATGTTAATTTCTAATTTTCTTCATTTCTCATGTTAATTTCAAATTTGCTTCATTTCTTATGTTGATTTCTAATTTGCTTCATTTCTCATTTAAATTTCTAATTTGCTTTATTTCTCATGTTAATTTCTAATTTGCTTCATTTCTTATGTTAATTTCTAATTTGCTTCATTTCTCATGTTAATTTCTAATTTGCTTCATTTCTTATGTTAATGTCTAATTTGCTTCATTTCTCATGTTAATTTCTAATTTGCTTCATTTCTCATGTTAAATTCTAATTTGCTTCATTTCTCATGTTAATTTCTAATTTGCTCCATTTCTCATGTTAATTTCTAATTTGCTTCATTTCTCATGTTAATTTCTAATTTGCTTCATTTCTCATGTTAATTTCCAATTTGCTTCATTTCTCATGTTAATTTCTAATTTGCTTCATTTCTCATGTTAATTTCCAATTTGCTCCATTTGTCATGTTAATTACCAATTTGCTTCATTTCTCATGTTAATTTCTAATTTGCTACATTTCTCATGTTAATTTCTAATTTGCTTCATTTTTCATGTTAATTTCTAATTTGCTTCATTTCTTATGTTCATTTCTAATTTGCTTCATTTCTTATGTTCATTTCTTATTTGCTTCATTTCTTATGTTAATTTCTAATTTGCTTCATTTCTCATGTTTATTTCCAATTTGCTTCATTTTTCATGTTTATTTCCAATTTGCTCCATTTTACATGTTTATTTCCAATTTGCTTCATTTCTCATGATAATTTCTAATTTGCTTCATTTCTCATGTTAATGTCTAATTTGCTTCATTTTTCATGTTAATTTCTAATTTGCTTCATTTCTCATGTTAATTTCTAATTTGCTTCATTTCTTATGTTCATTTCTTATTTGCTTCATTTCTTATGTTAATTTCTAATTTGCTTCATTTCTCATGTAAATTTCTAATTTGCTTCATTTCTCATGTTTATTTCCAATTTGCTTCATTTTTCATGTTAATTTCCAATTTGCTCCATTTTTCATGTTAATTTCCAATTTGCTTCATTTCTCATGTTAATTTCTAATTTGCTTCATTTCTCATGTTAATTTCCAATTTGCTTCATTTTGCATGTTAATTTCCAATTTGCTTCATTTCTCATGTTAATTTCTAATTTGCTTCATTTCTCATGTTAATTTCTAATTTGCTTCATTTCTCATGTTAATTTCTAATTTACTTCATTTCTCATGTTAATTTCTAATTTGCTCCATTTCTCATTTTAATTTCTAATTTGCTTCATTTCTCATGTTAATTTCTAATTTGCTTCATTTCTTATGTTAATTTCTAATTTGCTTCATTTCTCATGTTAATTTCTAATTTGCTTCATTTCTCATGTTAATTTCTAATTTGCGTCATTTCTTATGTTCATTTCTAATTTGCTTAATTTCTCATGTTAATTTCTAATTTGCTTCATTTCTTATGTTAATTTCTAATTTGCTCCATTTCTTATGTTCATTTTTAATTTGCTTCATTCTTATGGTTATTTCTAATTTGCTTCATTTCTCATGTTCATTTCAAATTTGCCTCATTTCTTATGATCATTTCTATTTTGCTCCATTTCTCATGTTAATTTCTAATTGGCTTCATTTCTTATGTTAATTTCTAATTTGCTTCATTTCTTATGTTCATTTCTTATTTGCTACATTTCTTATGGTTATTTCTTATGTGCTCCATTTCTCATGTTAATTCCTAATTTGCTCCATTTCTAATGTTAATTTCTAATTTGCTTCATTTCTCATGTTAATTTCTAATTTGCTTAATTTCTCATTTTAATTTCTAATTTGCTTCATTTTTCATGTTAATTTCTAATTTGCTTCATTTTTCATGTTAATTTCTAATTTGCTTCATTTCTCATGTTAATTTCTAATTTGCTTCATTTCTCATGTTAATTTCTAATTTGCTTCATTTCTCATGTTAATTTCCAATTTGCTTCATTCTTCATGTTAATTTGTAATTTTCTTCATTTCTTATGTTAATTTCTAATTTTCTTCATTTCTCATGTTAATTTCAAATTTGCTTCATTTCTTATGTTGATTTCTAATTTGCTTCATTTCTCATTTAAATTTCTAATTTGCTTCATTTCTCATGTTAATTTCTAATGTGCTCCATTTCTCATGTACATTTCTTATTTACTTCATTTCTGATGTTTATTTCTAATTTGCTTAATTTCTCATTTTAATTTCTAATTTGCTTCATTTCTAATGTTAATTTCTAATTTGCTCCATTTCTCATGTTTATTTATAATTTGCTTCATTTCTCATGTTAATTTCCAATTTGCTTCATTTCTCATGTTTATTTCTAATTTGCTCCATTTTTCGTGTTAATTTCTACTTTGCTTCATTTCTCATTTTAATGTCTTATTTGCTTCATTTTTCATGTTAATTTCTAATTTGCTTCATTTCTCATGTTAATTTCAAATTTGCTTCATTTCTCATGTTAATTTCTAATTTGCTTCATTTCTCATGTTAATTTCCAATTTGCTTCATTCTTCATGTTAATTTGTAATTTTCTTCATTTCTCATGTTAATTTCTAATTTTCTTCATTTCTCATGTTAATTTCTTATTTGCTTCATTTCTCATGTTAATTTCTAATTTGCTTCATTTCTCATGTTAATTTCTAATTTGCTTTATTTCTCATGTTAATTTCTAATTTGCTTCATTTCTTATGTTAATTTCTAATTTGCTTCATTTCTCATGTTAATTTCTAATTTGCTTCATTTCTTATGTTAATGTCTAATTTGCTTCCTTTCTCATGTTAATTTCTAATTTGCTTCATTTCTCATGTTAAATTCTAATTTGCTTCATTTCTCATGTTAATTTCTAATTTGCTCCATTTCTCATGTTAATTTCTAATTTGCTTCATTTCTCATGTTAATTTCTAATTTGCTTCATTTCTCATGTTAATTTCCAATTTGCTTCATTTCTCATGTTAATTTCTAATTTGCTTCATTTCTCATGTTAATTTCCAATTTGCTCCATTTGTCATGTTAATTACCAATTTGCTTCATTTCTCATGTTAATTTCTAATTTGCTACATTTCTCAGGTTTATTTCTAATTTGCTTCATTTTTCATGTTAATTTCTAATTTGCTTCATTTCTTATGTTCATTTCTAATTTGCTTCATTTCTTATGTTCATTTCTTATTTGCTTCATTTCTTATGTTAATTTCTAATTTGCTTCATTTCTCCTGTTTATTTCCAATTTGCTTCATTTTTCATGTTTATTTCCAATTTGCTTCATTTTACATGTTTATTTCCAATTTGCTTCATTTCTCATGATAATTTCTAATTTGCTTCATTTCTCAAGTTAAATTCTAATTTGCTTCATTTCTCATGTTAATGTCTAATTTGCTTCATTTTTCATGTTAATTTCTAATTTGCTTCATTTCTCATGTTAATTTCTAATTTGCTTCATTTCTTATGTTCATTTCTTATTTGCTTCATTTCTTATGTTAATTTCTAATTTGCTTCATTTCTCATGTAAATTTCTAATTTGCTTCATTTCTCATGTTTATTTCCAATTTGCTTCATTTTTCATGTTAATTTCCAATTTGCTCCATTTTTCATGTTAATTTCCAATTTGCTTCATTTCTCATGTTAATTTCTAATTTGCTTCATTTCTCATGTTAATTTCCAATTTGCTTCATTTTGCATGTTAATTTCCAATTTGCTTCATTTCTCATGTTAATTTCTAATTTGCTTCATTTCTCATGTTAATTTCTAATTTGCTTCATTTCTCATGTTAATTTCTAATTTACTTCATTTCTCATGTTAATTTCTAATTTGCTCCATTTCTCATTTTAATTTCTAATTTGCTTCATTTCTCATGTTAATTTCTAATTTGCTTCATTTCTTATGTTAATTTCTAATTTGCTTCATTTCTCATGTTAATTTCTAATTTGCTTCATTTCTCATGTTAATTTCTAATTTGCGTCATTTCTTATGTTCATTTCTAATTTGCTTAATTTCTCATGTTAATTTCTAATTTGCTTCATTTCTTATGTTAATTTCTAATTTGCTCCATTTCTTATGTTCATTTTTAATTTGCTTCATTCTTATGGTTATTTCTAATTTGCTTCATTTCTCATGTTCATTTCAAATTTGCCTCATTTCTTATGATCATTTCTATTTTGCTCCATTTCTCATGTTAATTTCTAATTGGCTTCATTTCTTATGTTAATTTCTAATTTGCTTCATTTCTTATGTTCATTTCTTATTTGCTACATTTCTTATGGTTATTTCTAATGTGCTCCATTTCTCATGTTAATTCCTAATTTGCTCCATTTCTCATGTTAATTTCTAATTTGCTTCATTTCTCATGTTAATTTCTAATTTGCTTCATTTCTCATTTTAATTTCTAATTTTCTTCATTTTTCATGTTAATTTCTAATTTGCTTCATTTTTCATGTTAATTTCTAATTTGCTTCATTTCTCATGTTAATTTCTAATTTGCTTCATTTCTCATGTTAATTTCTAATTTGCTTCATTTCTCATGTTAATTTCCAATTTGCTTCATTCTTCATGTTAATTTGTAATTTTCTTCATTTCTTATGTTAATTTCTAATTTTCTTCATTTCTCATGTTAATTTCAAATTTGCTTCATTTCTTATGTTGATTTCTAATTTGCTTCATTTCTCATTTAAATTTCTAATTTGCTTCATTTCTCATGTTAATTTCTAATGTGCTCCATTTCTCATGTACATTTCTTATTTACTTCATTTCTGATGTTTATTTCTAATTTGCTTAATTTCTCATTTTAATTTCTAATTTGCTTCATTTCTAATGTTAATTTCTAATTTGCTCCATTTCTCATGTTTATTTATAATTTGCTTCATTTCTCATGTTAATTTCCAATTTGCTTCATTTCTCATGTTTATTTCTAATTTGCTCCATTTCTCGTGTTAATTTCTAATTTGCTTCATTTCTCATTTTAATGTCTTATTTGCTTCATTTTTCATGTTAATTTCTAATTTGCTTCATTTCTCATGTTAATTTCAAATTTGCTTCATTTCTCATGTTAATTTCTAATTTGCTTCATTTCTCATGTTAATTTCCAATTTGCTTCATTCTTCATGTTAATTTGTAATTTTCTTCATTTCTCATGTTAATTTCTAATTTTCTTCATTTCTCATGTTAATTTCTTATTTGCTTCATTTCTCATGTTAATTTCTAATTTGCTTCATTTCTCATGTTAATTTCTAATTTGCTTTATTTCTCATGTTAATTTCTAATTTGCTTCATTTCTTATGTTAATTTCTAATTTGCTTCATTTCTCATGTTAATTTCTAATTTGCTTCATTTCTTATGTTAATGTCTAATTTGCTTCATTTCTCATGTTAATTTCTAATTTGCTTCATTACTCATGTTAAATTCTAATTTGCTTCATTTCTCATGTTAATTTCTAATTTGCTCCATTTCTCATGTTAATTTCTAATTTGCTTCATTTCTCATGTTAATTTCTAATTAGCTTCAATTCCTATGTTAATTTCCAATTTGCTTCATTTCTCATGTTAATTTCTAATTTGCTTCATTTCTCATGTTAATTTCCAATTTGCTCCATTTGTCATGTTAATTACCAATTTGCTTCATTTCTCATGTTAATTTCTAATTTGCTACATTTCTCATGTTAATTTCTAATTTGCTTCATTTTTCATGTTAATTTCTAATTTGCTTCATTTCTTATGTTCATTTCTAATTTGCTTCATTTCTTATGTTCATTTCTTATTTGCTTCATTTCTTATGTTAATTTCTAATTTGCTTCATTTCTCATGTTTATTTCCAATTTGCTTCATTTTTCATGTTTATTTCCAATTTGCTCCATTTTACATGTTTATTTCCAATTTGCTTCATTTCTCATGATAATTTCTAATTTGCTTCATTTCTCAAGTTAAATTCTAATTTGCTTCATTTCTCATGTTAATTTCTAATTTGCTTCATTTTTCATGTTAATTTCTAATTTGCTTCATTTCTCATGTTAATTTCTAATTTGCTTCATTTCTTATGTTCATTTCTTATTTGCTTCATTTCTTATGTTAATTTCTAATTTGCTTCATTTCTCATGTAAATTTCTAATTTGCTTCATTTCTCATGTTTATTTCCAATTTGCTTCATTTTTCATGTTAATTTCCAATTTGCTCCATTTTTCATGTTAATTTCCAATTTGCTTCATTTCTCATGTTAATTTCTAATTTGCTTCATTTCTCATGTTAATTTCCAATTTTCTCCATTCTTCATGTTAATTTCCAATTTGCTTCATTTCTCATGTTAATTTCTAATTTGCTTAATTTCTCATGTTAATTTCAAATTTGCTCCATTTCTCATGTTAATTTCTAATTTGCTTTATTTCTCATGTTAATTTCCAATTTGCTCTATTCTTCATGTTAATTTCCAATTTGCTTCATTTTGCATGTTAATTTCCAATTTGCTTCATTTCTCATGTTAATTTCTAATTTGCTTCATTTCTCATGTTAATTTCTAATTTGCTTCATTTCTCATGTTAATTTCTAATTTACTTCATTTCTCATGTTAATTTCTAATTTGCTCCATTTCTCATTTTAATTTCTAATTTGCTTCATTTCTCATGTTAATTTCTAATTTGCTTCATTTCTTATGTTAATTTCTAATTTGCTTCATTTCTCATGTTAATTTCTAATTTGCTTAATTTCTCATGTTAATTTCTAATTTGCGTCATTTCTTATGTTCATTTCTAATTTGCTTAATTTCTCATGTTAATTTCTAATTTGCTTCATTTCTTATGTTAGTTTCTAATTTGCTCCATTTCTCATGTTAATTTCTAATTTGCTTCATTTCTCATGTTAATTTCTAATTTGCTTCATTTCTCATGTTAATTTCTAATTTGCTACATTTCTCACATATATATATAAATTTTTCATAAATAGTTTTATCAAGAATTCTTCATAAGTTTTGTTTTCGATTATAGCCGAAGGAATGAAAGTTATATATATATATATATGTGTGTATATATATATATGTATGTATGTAAAATCTGATATGTGCATGTGTATTTGTTAGTACCGAATTTATTACAACTGATATACAGATGATTACGAAATTGGGAACCAACTTATTAGGTGTAAACAGTTTAAATATGCGTTTTATTGTTTAATTTGTTTTTAAGCAGAGAGAGTATTTTTGTTATGAAAATTTAAATACCTCTGATTTTGGAGAAAATTAAACAATATGTCATCAATGAATAAATATTTCTAAAATTTCAGTTAACCTGATGTATTTTGAAATGTTTTAGGGGGAAGTATATGAGTACAACCCCCGTCTCCGACACGCACTTTAAAATGCAAATGCATTTTATCCATTTGGACCCTGAACCTTAAATTTAAGACATTTTCTAGAAACAAAAGCATGGCATAAATTTGGATCAAAATTTGAATAAGTATTCTAAACATTAATTTGATTAAAATTTTTATGATAATTTGCATAATTGCTTCAACCTGCAATTTTCAGGGATTAATTATCTGATACATACAGGGTGAAACGATACATTTGTCGCCCTAAAGAAACAACACGACACATTAATTTTCAATCTTTTATTGAAAAAATCAATTCATGTAACTTGATTATGTAGTAGAGCTTACATCTATTCAATGTACCTGCCATCAGGCTCATTCACCGTCTTCATACGGGTGCGGAACTGGGAGCATGCATTTTCCACAAGCGTTGGTGGGAGATCGCCGAATACTCGGTGGATGGCGGCAATTAGGCTGACTTTAATGTTGTGGAAATTCATGTTGATGATGTTTCCGACGTATGAGCAAATGAAGTAGTCCAGCAACTCGTAGGAGAAGGGGACAGTGAGAGAAGGGTATAATGTTGTAGTAGACTTTCTGAAACCAAGCCCAGGTCTCTTTGGACTTGTGAGACGGCGCCGAGTCCTGCTGTCACACCCACGCTCTCCAAGTGACCACCTATTACAGCAGGGGACGAACACACTCTTCAGCACATCCAGGTAAACTTTGGTGTTGATTTTCAAGCTGACTCGAAGATGTGAGGTGGCATGATGTGGTCCTCACTTGAAATCACACTAAAGACAATAACCCTGGCAGGAAACTTCGTTGAGCTGTGCTCTCAAGCGTTGAACTGTCTGGATTTGCATTTGAAGGTGCTGGCATAACTTGGATCGGTAGACAGCATGAGTTGTTACAGCGACGCATCTCTGATTGGTGAACCAAGTCCAAAGAGATCCAGACAATTGCACTTAAGGGAACAACAAGGATACTAAAAAGAGCTCTCGTTTGGTTTCAATAAAAAGCAGGGCTATGTTGGCAGCGTGTTTGGCTGCCCCATACACAGCGTTACAATCTTCAAAGAAAGAAAATTAAAAAAAAATGGAAAGTATTAGAATTAAAGTATCTAGATAGAAATTAGCCATAATATTTATCTAAAACAATGTTCAAATATTGAAAACAAGGCTCAAATATAAAAAAAAATGTTTAAATATTAAAAAAAAAGTGTTTAAACATAAAAAACAACGTTTATATATTAAAACAATGTTTAAATATTAAAAACAAAGTTTAAATATAAAACACAATATTTAAATAATAAAAAGAGTCTTCAAATAATAAAAACAATGTTCAAAGAAAAAAAACAATGTTTAAATAATAAAAATAATGCTTAAACATTAAAACAATGTTTAAATATTAAAAACAATGTTTAAATATTAAAAACAATATTCAAATATTAAAAACAATGTTTAAATATTAAAAACAATGTTCAAATATTAAAAACAATGTTTAAATATTAAAACCAATGCTTCAATATTAAAAACAATGTTTAAATATTAAAACAATGTTTAAATGATAAAAACAATGCTTAAATATTAAAAACAATGTTTAAATATTAAAAACAATGCTTAAATAATAAAATTAATGCTTAAATGATAAAAACAATACTTAAATATTAAAAACAATGCTTAAATATTAAAAAGCAATGTTTAAATATCAAAAACAATGTTTAAATATTAAAAACAATATTCAAATATTAAAAACAATGTTTAAATATTAAAAACAATGCTTAAATATTAAAAACAATGCTCAAATATTAAAAAGCAATGTTTAAATATAAAAAACAATATTTAAATAATAAAAAGAGTCTTCAATATATAAAAATAATGTTCAAATAAAAAAACAATGTTTAAATAATAAAAATAATGCTTAAACATTAAAGCAATGTTCAAATATTAAAAACAATGTTTATAATAATAAAACCAATGCTTCAATATTAAAAACAATGTTTAAATATTAAAAACAATGTTTAAATATTAAAAATAATGTTCAAATATTAAAAACAATGTTTAAATAATAAAAAACAATGTTTAAATATTAAAAACAATGTTCAAATATTAAAAACAATGTTTAAATATTTAAAATAATGTTTAAATATTAAAAACAATGCTTAAATATTAAAAACAATGTTCAAATATTAAAAACAATATTCAAATAATAAAAACAATGTTCAAATATTTTTTTAAATGTTCAAATTTCAAATGATTTTAATTCTGATTTTGTTTACTTGTGGAAATGTTTAATAAGTTTCCCTTTTAAGTCTTGCCGACTAAAAATCTGTGTGGGCGACCCTGTATGACTGTTTGTGAAATAACAACCGGTTTTACGTTACAGGTGATTTATCTCATGCTTGTCGTGGGGGGGCAACAGATCGTGACTTAGGCTTGTCGCATTTTTTCATAGGAATTCATGACACAAGCTAAGTGACCAACGGAATGTGGCGGTGGTGTAGTGGATACTGGCACCAATCTACAACTCAGAGTGCTGGGTTCGAATTCTGTCAGATTCATGGTACCACTTTCACTGTAGACATCGGCGAGCCTCACGTGGTTTCTTCTTGTAAGTTCTGATTCTACAAAGAAATCGGGGAAAACAATGACGAAATAAAACAAGCTAAAAAGAAATTAACACTGTTTTAACATAATGAAGAACTGACCAATGATAGTAGTTATTATGTTTATAAATGTACTAGCCTGAGTGCCGACGTTGCTTGGGTGTTAGGCGGTTTGTATTGAGCAAAAATAACAAAAAACGGTAGTAGGCAGGTTCGAACCCGTACCGGAAAAGAAGGTGAAAAAACGTGACGTCTTTGCTGTTGCGCCCATCGTCAAACCGGAAGTGACGAATGTTTAAATTAAGATTAGTCAATCAAAAAGAGGGGATTACTTTTGAAAATATCGGCGAAAAAAGCGACTCCTCCCTGTATAAAAGTGCCCAGTTAAGAATGAAGAAATTATTGGTTTTAGCCAATTTTTCGATATTTGTCGTCCAAAAGGTCAAGTTTCAAAACGATATCGATATCGTGAAAATCCGTCGTTTTTGTCGAAAGTGTTTGCGATACATACATACATACATACATACATACATACATTTAAACTAGGCACCGCCAAAACTGTGGGGGGGGGACAGGTAAGTACTTTTTGACGGACTGTCTTTTTAAAAATCTACCAAAAATCAGGTAATTATCCGATCAATATGAAATTTTCAGCGATTATTAAGAGAAGTATGAACTTTATAACAGTGTACTTATTTTTCATAAACGATATATATATATATATATATATATATATATATATTTGCTTACAAAACCCCCCTTGTTTTGAGGGGGGGTCCAAATATGCTAAAAATAATCATCGGAAACTGAACACAACATATTGTGTTGTTGTAAGGGACAGAATTATAGATTAAAAAAAATTGTTTGCATACCTTATTTTGATGTCTGAATATCAGAAATTCGATTGTGTTTAATTATCCCGCTTTTGAGTTTTGAAGATTGAAATTCGGTGAATATGTTAAGTAAAATAATTAATTTAAGTTAAGCAAAACAAAAAAAAAATTTTTTTAATATTTATACGAAAAAAGCCATTTTAAAATCTTTGATAAATAAATTAACAATTTTTTTTTTTAGCGAGCCGAATAATGCATGACCATTATTAAACAGGGCATGCTTTGAAGAATCGATACAAAAAAAGTCGATAAATATTGTGCCCTTTGTGTTAAAAATAACATCATTTTTTCGACCCCGTTTGAAAACGTTTGCCGCCTTTCGACTACGGTGGACAAACCGCGCTGAAATAATTTTTTTTATTCTGCTTTAAATTGCCCCCCCCCCCATTTTAGGGAGCCTGGCCCCCACACACATACACATTAAAAACTCATACAAATGATCACCCATCTGGTACTGGCCAGCCTCAGCGTTAATAATATATTGAAATTTTCGTCACTGAAAAATAAGTTTTTTTGGCCTGTTTGGTCTTCCATAGTTTGCTTTTTATCAAATACAAACGTAAACATTGTCGATCTAGACTCTAGATCGACGCGAAGTAACTGGTTGCCTATATGAATAAGTGGAATTATTTGAAATCCAGGTACTTATATTATAATATTTTTGCATATTCTCATAGAAAATCATCCTAAATCTTAGTTAGACAACAAATAAATAAATTAATTATTTCAAAACCCTTTTTTTTTTTTTTAAATATTTATGTACGTTTTTTGTGCAAGACAAAAAATGTCAATTGTTAACTTTTGGGGAAAATTTAACATTTAAAATTTAATTAAAAATAGTAGAAAAGTTTTACATTATTCTGTTTTCTATATGATAAAATTCAGGGTTTTATCTTTCTAGAAAAAAAAAGTTACTCAGAAGTAATGGATTTTAATAAATGTAATTTCGTTTTAAAAAATAACAACAACATGATTTTTCGGCCATTTTTGGCGGTGCCTAATTTAAACAGATAGGTGAGATTTATATTATAGACAAGTTGATTATGCCTAGCGACTGTGTTCCTAAATCAATAATGATCGATTAATTAGCTTAATAAAGCTAATTAACCGATCATTATGGATTTTAGAATACACATGAGGGGTAATTCAGCCTATATTTAGTTTACTATTTCGACCCAACTCCCTAATTTATTCATTGTTTATAATAATAAAATGTAAAGTAAAATACAAAATATAAAAAATAACAGTAACAACAATTACTACATGCGGAAATTGTAAACTCTTCACCGAATACAAAAGTACATATTAAACAAGCAAACGAGCGTGCATACATACACACACACACACGTGTGTATATGTATACAGGGTGGAACGATAATATTGTCGCCCTAGAAAGATGACATGATTCCATTTCCGTTTGATGAAAACCGATTTTTTTTATTTTGTTGCAGACCATCTAATAGTTGTATACAAATCGGAGATGTGCCGCTGTACAACTCATGCTCTCTGCCGATCCAAGTTATGACAACAGGACCATTGTATCTTGTACATACAAAGATAAGCACCTAAATTCATAGTAATATTGAAGTGTTTATTAGAAAACATTAACGAAACATTATTCATTAGTTCCATACGATATCTAACAAAAATATTTTTTCTAAATGTTGTAAATTTCATCCAAATCTAAAAATTCTCTGGTTTTGGAAGCTATGTAAATTCGTATCTTATCATTACGTTTGTTTTTTTTTTGTTTGTTTTTTTAATTATTAATAATTTATTAAAGGGTTTCGTGGCTCCCTTTGAGAAAAAACGGCGCCACATCAAATTTTCAACTATATTAAATACAGTAGAACCCCTGGATTTTTGTTCAGGTTATGATGTGGAATACAATGTTTTTCCGGCCCTTGATTACGGTGTTTACCCCGCCTTACGGTGTTATCTTTAATATTATTTGATTAAATACATGTGTATTATATACTGTATTGTATTTTGTTACTAAATTTTAATGTCGTTTCCCGTATGTTTTTAAAGGAACAGTGCGTGCGCATGGGGCGTCAATAAAATTTATGTGTTTGGTAAAATTCTGAATTTTTTAATTCACCATTATGCAGTATGGAATATGTATTCTAAGTAACAATGTGAGTAACGTGGGCATATTTTTTTTCCTTGTCAATTTTACAACATGGCGCTAAAACTCAAAAATGAAGAAAAACATTAAACTTCCAAACTAATGTCATATTTATTGCTAATACCGTTTTAATTCTTTTAGTTCAATACAAAACATATCTCGTTCTTTTATGACTAAAAGCGCGAGTAAAATCGGACAATATTTATTTCCTATTGTTTTAGTGATTAGTCTAACAATAACCTAAATCACATTTGCAATTTTATGTTTGCAAAAGTGAAATAAATAGTTTCAATTATGAAAGTAGTCTATTATTTTGTCCGTGCCATATTTGAAGCGAGAACCTTACAAATTTTCTTTCTTATCGCCCTCCTCCTTTAGTACAGCATGTTGAAATATGGCTTCGTTTTGTATGCGACTTGCGTCGCTCTGATAGGAATTGTCTGTCGTTTTCACTGTAATTTGTCAGCGATTGAAGCTTATATCAAATTAAAAAGTGTGTTATTTTTGTCTTTTAATGAAATTTCAAAACTTATAAATATTGAAATGATTTCTTTGTACAAAATTTAAAATCCGATATGAAATACATTAGTAATTCCTAGTCAGGTAAGTATGCATCCAGTCAATTTATTCCGTTCCATTCCATATAGATGTGATTTTTTTTATCTATTGATTTTATCCTGACTCACCAATATAGTTGATTATCGTAGAGTTTTAGGGAGGGTGTAAGTGAGTATATATATATATATATATATATATATATATATATATATATATATATATAGTGATCCACATACAGTACTGTTTCGCTGTTTCACAGCTCATCAGTGAGGCTAGACAGGCAACTACCTCAAGCCAGGATTGAAACCCGACCGTTTACACGGCAGTCAAGGCTTCTAACCATTACGCTATTGGCGGCTGCTTGAACGAGTAGTGAGTTTAACGATGTTTTGATATCGTCCGAAATACCTCCGCTCGATTTGTTTACACAAAGAGCGTCGCTTATATGCTAATGGTAATTCTTTTTTCACTTCTCAATATGCTCAACTCAAGGTGAGGAGCACTATAGTCATCCACATACAGTACTGTTTCGCTGTTTCACAGCTCATCAGTGCGGCTAGACAGATATATATATATATAGTTGTAGTGATCGACATACAGTCCTGTTTCGTTGTATTATAACTCATCAGTGCCGCTAGACTAGCACCTCTTCCCAGCCGAGGATTGAAGCCAGAACCATCACGTTGATAGTCAGCAGTTCTACCGATCGACCCACGGGAGCGCTGCCCGTAAATAACCTCGCCAAATGCCTATTTTAAACAAACATCCGTCCACCACTTTTATGGTGCTCAAACCGCTTATTTATAAACAAACAGTGAGCCTTGGTATTATTTAATATTTACATTTTCAATTTTTGAATTATTATTATCAGTTTCAATGTTTATAGCGCGTTTCGAGCGATCTTAACGCTTTTATATTTTGGATGAAAGAAGTTGGTATTCATAACAATTTCAATGTTCCTCTCACGTAGTGAAATGTGTTCTGAAAACGTTTCTCCCAGCAATTATGACCCTTCAGCTAGGTTGGGTTGGGATCAGGTTGGATTCATTTAAAGGAACCTCAGATTATGAATTAGTTTACTTTTCATTGCCTCATCACTTCCCTCCTTTATGAGTGTGGGGGGAAGGTATATGTATCTGGGGGTACGTGCATGTGCGTATGTTTATGTGTGGTTTCTTTATTTTATAAGTATGTGTGCGTGTTCATGTGTAAGTGAGAGCCCGCATGTGTGAGTGTGTGTGATTGGTTCAATGTGTGGTTTTATCACCTATACATATACACGGACACACACACACACACACACACACACACACACACACAAAACACCCAACTATGCATATATCATTAATTATTAATTCTCATACAGTTATATTTCCGTATATTTTCTAGGGGTGTCTAACAAAAAATATTGCTTAATACACACGATTTCTGATATCTGATTTTTTGTAGAGAAACACTTTTAACTTTATGTAATTTTGATTTTTAAATTTTTAATTTGTTCCTATTATAGTTTCCGTCTGTGTAACCATCCATGTTATTCTGCCTTGAACGATTATAATTTTTATTTTTTATTTTAGTTCTTATAGTTTTCTAGAATGTTTTCTGTTCAATATTATAATTACTATTACTTATGTGTGTGTATATATATACATATATAAACTTATAAAAACATATATATATGTAGTCTAAACATAAAATAATATACGAAGATATAGTTTTATGCGAAAATTTTCACTATTTACTTCAACAGTGCTATATACATACGTAAAGCTAGGTAGTAAATTATGAAAATATATATTGCAATTAAGCTCACGAAAATGTAATGCGAAATATACTGTGTAGCTTAATTACCATATATATTTTTATAACTATATATATATATATATATATATATATATATATATATATAATGTAAAACGACTCAATAAAGTGGCATATATGATGGGTGACGATCAAATACTAAGTAGACCGACTATAGAATTTAACGCGATATGGGAACCGTTAATAATAAATAATAAATAATATATACATTAATTAATATATTAAGTAATATATATATATCTATTTATCTATATATATATATATAATTATTTTTTCACTATAATAATTATATATATATATATATATATAATTATTATGGCTTAATACAGACCAAAAAGCACAATGAATTTAAAAAATAAAAAATTAAAATAAAGGTTAACTAACCAGGTTTCGTTCCTCACTTATCAAAGCTAATTCAAGGAAATACGATTTAAAACAAACAAAAAAATCATGAATATGGCGGGGGTAGGAAAAAACATCAGAAATAAACAGGGGAAAAATGGCATAGAGACTAAATTAAGTCCTAGAAGATTTTCTTTTTGCTTGCAAAGAGAAGGTCTCAATGACTTAATAAAAAGTGTCTCTAAAATTTTCAAATGATAGGGAGAGTGCGACTTACGAAGGATCGTAAAAATTATCCACGTAGAATTAAATTCATGGCACACGCATGGTTATTTATAAGGTGGTCGCAAATCGCAGAACGATACATATTACTCAGAACATCCGAGGGTGAAAAATTTGCATAACGAATCTTTGAAGGTACATGCTGTTTCAAACGAAAACCTAATCTTTGCGATGTTCGCCCAACATAGTGCGAACTGCAACTACATTTAAATAAATAAATAATAGAATTATTATGGTTGGGGGGGGAAGAACATCTTTGCGAATAGACGGCAACATAGGCCTGGTTGAAAAAACAACACGCGGATGCGATGCAAAATAACACCGTTGCTTGCACAGACAAAGAAATTTGCTTAGCAATTCGGTCACTGATGTTACCTAGCCAAGGTAGACGTAGATGTCCTGTGTACCTACGTTTACCTTGGCTAGGTAACATCAGTGACCGATTTGCTAAGCAAGAACGAAATCATGAATAAAATAAATTTGCTGTAAAGCAAATAAAAGGTTCGTTCAGATTCCCGAGTTCGGCAGAAACATTCCCGAATTCGCCAAGATACGCCTAAAGTAGATCGGAGGTTACATAGACCAAAACGTTATGAAAATGACATTTAAAATGAGAAAATTAGTCCGAAGAATGAAAATAATATGAAAATTTGATTTTATTCATCAACAAAAAATTTTGTTTCATGCACTGATTCCCTCATTTATTTAACAATTTGATGGATTTTTTTTTGTAGGACGATTTCTTTTGGGTTTCAAAATATACGTCAGTTTTCGATCTCTTCATTGTTTACCCCCTCACCCTTTTCCCTCGTTACCTTTGATTGCAAGAGAGAAAGTAATAGAATAAAAAGAGAAAGAGAGAGGGGATAAAATAGAATTGATGCTACCTGTTCTAATCTTTAAGTCTTGATTGTTTCCTTTCATTTTGTTTCTCATTACTGTTTAGAGAAAGTAAAGTGTGTGTGCGCGCGTGAGAGAGAGAGAGAGAGAGTGAGATAGAAGAAATAAAGTGACTAAAAGAGACAGAAAGAAGAATGCTATGTATGATAAAGAGAGAGAGACAGAAAGGGAAAGAGGGGGGAGAGGGAATGAGACAAAGAATTGATTCGGGGGTTAAATCGCTTAGCACACCATATTTAAATTCGAGCTTGATCCGTGGGTAATTATTTTTACTAAGATTTCGTGCTAAAATAACTTTCAGTATTACAAATTGCTATATTTTAATATTTCGATCTATTTTGATTGTTTTCCATAACATACGTATACTTTATAGAAATTGCGACACCGGGTAGATCCCCTAGTAGTCAATAAAAAATTATCCACGTAGAATTAATTTACAAATGCAGAGTCATTGACACCATAAACGTTTCAATTTCAAAGATTACTTAGTCTTTAGCTTTTGGGGTGCATTTTTGAAATAGTTTCTTTTAATGAGATAAAGATAAACTTATTTTTATCTATGATTTCGTGTGGTTTACGTCGATTTAATAGTTTGCTGAAAAAATTTGACATTAGTTAGATGCTTATTGATGTACATATCTTGTTTCTGTCCCTCTTGCATACGACTTCCTTTAAGTCTTTGTAAAATGCAGTAACATGCTCCAAGCTTACAATAATCTCTCTCTCTCTCTCTCTCTCTCTCTCTCTCTCTCTCTCATATATATATATATATATATATAATGGGTGTAGTATGCACATATGTAGTCAATAATGTTTGTATAAATAAACACACACACACACATATATATATATATATATATATATATATATATATATATAATAGTTTAGCTACATTCCAAGATCTAAATATCTATTTTTCTTATTAAACAGCTGTTTCAGGATATTAAAATTTCGGTACATAGTAAAGATCTGTTCTGTTATCCAGGCATAATCGGTATGATTACGCCAATATCGAATCTTCTTGTGCATATACTCGTCAGAAAAATAGAAATTTTTTATTAGAAAAAAATACATGACAAAATAAGAAAAAGGAAACAATAAAATTCATGCAAGACTAGGCATCGCTTATTTGTAGCCATCTTAAAACAAAGCTATTCCGGTCTTAGTCAACGTTTGAATCAAAATGTTCTAAAAAAGGTTTTTGTCTACAAAGAAAATATTTATATTTATCTAATAATATTTCTTTCTTTCTTTTATTTACATTCATTGTCTGTAATAAGTTAACTTAGGTAATATCTAAAATGGGTTTACATAGGTTGTGGATACTAAACTATTTACTTAATGAATTAAGACTAAAACGTTTGATAAATTATTAATATTCATGAAATGTATATATTATTGATTTACATCTCTGGTTTCCGTCACTGTTATATACGACTTTCTCTAACTGTTCCACGAATGCGCATGCGCATGCGTGAATGTTTCACATGATAGATTCATTAAAAATAAGTAGGTTTCAAGACACTTTAGAAGGATCGTGTCAAGCCGACCTAATTGTTGTCGTCCTTGACTCACTGTCTTTAGGTTTTGGTTTCGATCTCAGCTCAGGTTTTTTGTTTTTACTTACAATAAGTCAACTCTTTAGAAAACATAATACTCGCATGCACATGTCTCAGTTTCTGTATGAATTAAAATATAATATTAATGCGTATTTTATGACCGGGCAACGCCGGACGTCCTGCTAGTATATAAATATAAAAGGAACTTTCTGTGTGTGTGTCTATGTGTGTGAGTTCGTCCCTATGGAGTCGAAAACGGCTGGGCTGAATTTTACGAAATTTCACACGAAACGTGTCTGGCTGCATTCTTAGATAGGTTTTGTATCGTAATGTCGTCGAAAAGTGTCGATAATTGAAATAATCCAATGAATGAAGGAACAGGCGATTTTGACCAAAGTTAACATTTTATATTTGCGAAAAATTTTCAGCACGCAAGCGAAAAGGCCGACATATAAAATCAATAGTAGGTGCTTTGATATGACAGGGACGCATTCGAAATGAAGGTTTCTTTTTAAAGCTTTACTGAACCATGGTACTTGACTTTTTCATCTAAAATTTCAATTCAAGCGATTATTACCGCACAAGCAAGAAGCGCAGACATATAAAATCAATAGTAGGTGATTTGATATGACAGGAGCGCGTTCGAAATGAAGGTTTCTGTTTACAGCACAACTGAATCATGATACTTGATATTTGCATTTTACACTTTAATGCAACACATTATATATAACACTATTTTTATCAAATCAACAGTAGGTTCTCTACAGTGCAATCTAGACTACAATGTATAGTGAACTATGTCACTACGGGTAGAGGTGTAAAGCTTTCTCCCGGTTCACTGCAATGCCCCAAAATAGATTAGGCAATCAACTTATTTGATTGAAAAACACACGATTTCACCGAGTCCGATGCCAATGAAAATATGGGAGTGTGAAACATTCGTTGATCGTTCAATCTGGGGCAACGTCAGGTCTTTCTGGTAGTATATATATATATACATGCGCGCGTGTGTGTGTGTGTACACCCACCCACACACGCATATATGTGTAAGACACTATATATATATATATATATATATATATATATATATATATATATATATATATATATATACTCTTTGGATTTCCCCAATCTTCGGATTTTATTTCCTTTTCGTTACGAGTGCAGCTGTTTATCTAATTTTATCTTGATTAAAGGTTACAGAAAACACAACTCACAGTTTATTCGTATAAACTTACACTTGCAACTATTCAAATATGCTTCACTGTGTTAACACACACACACACATATACTTAAAAAAAACACGTATACACATGCATATAGGATTTAGTATGAGACAACATTTGCTTTTCCATGTTAAACAATCCCTACTTTTTGCCTTCACTTGTTTCGCCTTTACTATCCGCTTCGATTTCCGGCCAATGACATGAGCCCTGGATTGTTGTAAGGACTCAACATCCGGTTCAAACCTGAAAAATGTACAAGAATAGAATGCAGAATAACTGAATATAAATATGTTTGAAGACGCTTTCGATAATAAGATAAACAAGAATGGCGTTATTTTTAAACTCGAATATTCAGTCCAGGTAGAAATTAAAATAAAATTAAATCAAACGTGTAAGCGTGACTGACGAACGAAAATATTGTTTCAAAATGATACATGACATGTAATCATTCTTTTGTTGAATGTTATCCTCATCTTCATGGTTGTTGTTTCACCACGTTTCGGCCAAATCATCCTCTGGCCTTCTTCAGGTGATTAACTGAAACTGAATTCTGGGTTTTGTAACTATACCCTCAGTAATTATTGCTTTCCATAGTTGTTATCGTACCACATTTTGACCAACTAATCTTCTGGCCTGCATAAGTGGGATTGAAACCGCTTTTTCAAACAATTCTCATCTAGACCGGTAGAGACTGAAAACCTCTATCTACTGCTCCAAAAGCACCAACAATTAACAACTATGAAGATGAGGATAACAATCCGCAAAAGAATGAATACAGAAATTATGAAATCGAATCTCAAAAGTTTCTAAAAGCAAACAAAAAAATATGGCAGACCGCGAAAATGTTGTTTATAAATAAAGCGTAGCAGGTCAAGGAAAATAGAACTACTATGAGAAAACTTGATTTCGAAGAACTACACATTCGTAGAATACTATACCACAGGGCTGCATCCCAGCTGACTACAATATAGTCGTTCTCAAGTCCAATGTTAACTAATGTTTAACCTTTACTCAGTCCCAATTCCGGAGAAACTCACTTACCATTATCCTCGAGTTGCTTTGTCCCTTGGTAAATGGTGACTCTCTAATATATATAATAAAAGATGCAAAAGTTTTCTCTGAAAACAAACGAGCTTTTTGGTAGAGCTCTATTAGACAAACGTCAAAATGAAGCTAAGCGCAGAGACGCAACAAACGTCAACTCCTGAAGAGTTAATTTATCCTAAAATTTAAGTATTAGTATCCAACATCTGAATAATGTACAAGTTATAAGAGATAAAAACTATGCAAACCTGTTTTTTGAAAATCAATGAATCGTTTGGAGGATTATTCCCACCGAAGTTCCATTAAACAAAGCGTATAATGAAGCTCAATACTATTATAAGACCTCAAATCATTTGGACTTAATTCATCCAAGTCCTCAGAGTAACATTTTTTTCATACTTATATAATAACTAGCAGGGCTACCCGGCGTTGCTCAGGACCGTATAAACAATGAAAAAACAAAAGCAGATATTGAACATATGTTTTATTCTTAGGGGAGAGGAATCTTTCATCTCTATGTATTATTTGTTTATTCCTGTTATTACGAAAATAACGCAATGAAGAATTAATTACAAAATGAAAATAATATTCTTTTTGTTGTTAATAAAAAACAATTCAATGAATAATTATTGAACACATTTAAGAAAATTGGAATTCAAATTAAGAAACAAAAAAACAGTAAATTCAAGGTCAGTTTCACGAATAAATATTTTTAGAATAACAAACAACAAACAAAAGTTTTTCTTGATCTTTTATATTTTTTATTTTTGTGATTATTATTATTATTATTATTATTATTATTATTATTATCATTATCATTATTATTATTATTATCATTATTATTATTATTATCATTTTTATTATTATTATTATTATTATTATTATTATTATTATTATTATTACGAAAATTATTTGGACACATTAGTAAGCGTACGTAAAAGCTTACTTTATGTGATGTTGTACTTAAAAGCCATGTCTTTCAAATAAAGACAGCATCTTTCGGAAATCGAGCTTAGCATTTTTAGTTATAACCTTCCTCATAGACTGGAATACTATGATAGTACGTGCACATCGTCTCGTTTATTTGCTACTGAAAAGGTATAATTCATAAGGTATATATTCATAAAAGAAAAAACAATGTACGAAATTTGTCTGTCGTATAATGAGCCTAACGTAGACAGACTAGTAGTTGTTGTGACTAGTGCAATATATAGAATTAGGAATTGGAGCTCATTGCTTTTTAGATTAGAAGTTATGAGCACAGGCAATGTATTTTTTCTAGAAAAGTGTCACAACAAAATTAGAGAGATGATCAAATAGGTTGAGCAATCGTTGACATGATGTGATGTGGCTCGCCATGTCTCAGAACGATTCGTGGAACGTGATTTGAGGGGAAGATTTATACGAATTAGCGGAGCGTCTGATTGGGGGAGTCAGAGAGAGCAGATCAGAAAAAAGTCTGTTTCTGATTCCCCGAGAAGATGGGTCGGCGGAGTTCTCGGAAAGGCGAGGAGATAAGATAAATGTCGACTAAAACCATAGCAAAATAAAGACCCCTACTCTCATTATTAGGACGAGAAAAGATGATGCGACTTCGACTGCGGAAAATGATTGTTTCGGAATAAAACTCATCTGCCTCGTCTATTACAATGAATCGAGAGAGCTTTTGTTTCAAATGCGATGAACGGCGGAACACAAGCCACTCGAGGACACGGTCAAAGGGAACGAGAGCAAGATATAAAAGGTACGGTCAGTGAAGTTTTTATAAACTTCCCTCCCAGAATGGTTGATGTGACGTAATTTTGAATATTGACGCAATACAACACGTCTACTTCTGGCATCTAATTTTCGATAGAAAAAATTAGCAGGATCTTAATATTTATTAGAAAACTTTTAGTGCAAATTTTGTTTTTACTGCTAGAAATCATAATTCCGTCAGCGTTTTCATTTAGTCGTTTTAAGTAGTTCATAAAACTATTTTCATTGTCATAAATTTGAAAACAACTTATTTGCCATCTACTGTGTCATTCTTTATCCACTACAACCAATATTCTGATTACAGAACCATTCAACACTTTTGTTTTTCAATTGTCTTACCATTTTGTTCTAGTTGGGGATGGGGAATCTCACCGGATGACATTCATCTTCTATTTCATGCATCCTAGTCTTTTAAAATCTTAACCGTCCCTTTTTACTCGGTTAGTGTATTTCAATTGCACTTAGTTCACCGGGTATATTTCTTAAGTTAAAATAATTTTTCATAAGTTTGGTTACTCATATAATTATAGGAATGATGGAGATTTTCATAAGAATTATGTTTCTTTTTCATGTTGGTATTTCATTATCTTTTTTCCTCTCAACCATGAGAACATTGATGGAGCTAATATCATAATACAGGATGCAAATATTCTTAATATTTTTTTCAGATTTTTGTGATCATACCCAGTTCTTTTTATTTTATTTTAAAATGAAACGTTCATATTTTTCTGATTAGTCTACATGGAAAATATAAGATTGTTACTGCGCAACGAAACAGTTGCTGTTAATACAGTGTGCGTTTTCACATGTTGAAAGAAATAAATGGTAAAATTAATAGCATCTTGGAATTTGGAATATAGTTGTTTTGTCATGTGTTTTTGTATGATCTGTAGTTAAATTTAACATACATCGAACTTCCTAAATAAAAAGATTGGTATAAAGAGTGAAGTCTAATTAAAAAAGCACTTATAATATATATATATATATATATATATATATATATGTATGTATGTATATATATATATGTATGTATATGAGAGTATAGCTTTATTTCAAGTTCCAAATATTTATTTTTCTTACCAAACAGTTCTTTCAGCATATCAAAACTTCGGTAGATTTTTTACATGTTTCGTTACTCAGAAAAAATGAATTATTATTACGTCAACATCGAATCTTTTCATGCGTATACTCCTAATAAAAATAGAAGTTTTGCGTAGAAAGAAATACGAGGGGCGTGCAATAAGTAATGTCCCTGACATACTTCCAGTTGTCTGATCTAGCTGAAATTTAGCATGTGCAATGATTTCTATCTCTACGGGCTATGTGGCAAATTACAGCTCTGAACTAATCGTGGTTTCTGTTTTACAGGTGTTTGAACTGAGTCGGGTGTGAAATAGAGCCTGTTAAATGTCAAGCAGTGATTCGGTTTTTTGTATTTGAAAGGACGCACACCACAGGAGACGTTTGATGGAATGAAAAAAAAACTTATGGTGATAATGTCCCATCATATGACCTTGTAAAACGCTGGCATCCTGAATTCAAACATGACCGGAGTCTGTGGAAACAGCTCCCAGACCTGGTCGCTCCCTTCTGCCATTGATGAGGCATCTGTCCGTCAAGTTGAGGCTGCCATTTTGGAAGATCGGCGCATTACTATTCGCCAAATAGCACAAGATATCAAGATTAGTATAGGGTATGTGGAAACTATCATTCATGACCATTATGTATAAGGTGTCTTCCAGATGGATTCCCAGGTTGCTCACGCCATTCCAGAAGCGAGAACGTGTCGAGTGCTCGAGGATGAATTTGGAGATGTGCCAAGAAGATGAGTCAAAGTTTTTCAAAAGACTGATTACACAGGATGAAATCTGGGTCCATCACTATGATCCAGAGACCAAAGCCCAGTCAATGCAATGGAAGCACTTGGACTCACCACCTCCAAAGAAGGCAAGGGTGCAGCCTTCCGCTGGCAAGGTCATGCTCACAGTCTTCTGGGACTAGGACGGAGTAGTGATGACAGATTTCCTGGCAAAGGGTACCACAATTACAGGAGCCTATTATGCTTCACTTTTGAGGAAATTAAGGGAAGCTATCAAAATCAAGAGGCGGGGCAAGATCAGCAAAGGTACCCTCCTCCTGCAGGACAACGCTCCGGTCCACAACTCGCATGTCGCCCGATCAGAAGCACGGGCGTGTGGTTATGAAATTCTCCACCATCCTCCCTACTCTCCTGGCCTTGCACATTCTGACTTTCACCTTTTCTCAGCCATGAAGTTGTTTTTGAAAGGAAAGCGTTTCCCAGATGATGCAGCTTTGATTTCTGAAGTCACGTCGTGGTTGGAGGACCAACCTGGGGTGTTCTACAAAAATGATTTCCAGAGCTGCATCAAACGATGGGAGAAATGCATAACTCTGGGGGGTTCCTATGTAAAAAGACTAATAACTGTGCCAAGTTTCGTTGCTCTACTGCTATGGGAAGTGGGTCAGGAGCATTACTTATTGCACGCCCCTCGTATGCATGACAATATAATGTCGGAAAAATAATTTTCATAGAATCCCAATCATTCGTGTATTTATTTAGATAGCCATCTTGGTTTTAAGTCTAAAGCTAGTCACACCTTAGTAAACATTTGACTTTAAAATGTTCTATAAAAAATCATTTATAAAATAATATTACTATACTTAACTAACATTTATTGTATGTTAACTGATATTAACTAAATCCGTATACCTAAAATGGGTTTAAGTCATGATATTATAAGAGATAGATTTTAACCAACATAACTTCTAAGTCAAAAAGGGCATAATTCAGTTAAAGATATAAGAAGCTTTAAAAATAATTGCATTTATTAAACCAAATACCACTCTCTCTCTCTCTCTCTCTTTCTTCGTGGTTTCTTACGTTTGATATTGTTTTCAACTAGAATTACATTTACATTTGTTAGTCGATTCAAGCTATTTAATTATCTATAAGATTACTGGTTTAATAATATTTTATGAATTTCTACTGGGATTCTTAAATATATGGGACCTACATCTATTTTGTCATATTTGAATGAGTCAATGACATCCTACTTCTTGTCACTTAACCTCCCTTTTCCATGAAACTATTTAATATAGATTATTATTTTGCTTTGAATTATCCAGTCAGGCTTTATGTTAGATAATACATACGTATTTCTATGCAAACAACATTGTACCAGTTCTTGTCTTTTATTTTATATTTTTTCTTAAATACTACTATATTATATGATTCGAGAGTGCATAGTTTAAACGCCTAGAGTTATTTGTTCGTATTTTTGTTGCACTTTCTAATATTGACTATTTTACTTTGTACTCTACGTTATTTCTACGTAGTTCGCTTACCTATTTAGCTAAAGATATTGATTTCTTATTTGTTTCCTCGTTTTTATTTAATTTTTAAAAGATGCTATATAGTTGTGGATTAATTCCTTGACCCACCAACTGTCGATCCTATATATGTCCTAGTTCTATCATTTTTAATGATCTCGCATTTATATACGATGTTAAAAATAAACCATTTATATACAATGTTAAAAATAAACCATTTATATACAATGTTAAGAGTAAACCATTTATATACAATGTTAAAAATAAACCGTTTATATACAATGTTAAAAATAAACTGTTTATATGCAATGTTAAAAATAAATCATTTATATACAATGTTAAAAATAAACCATTTATATACAATGTTAAGAGTAAACCATTTATATACAATGTTAAAAATAAACCGTTTATATACAATGTTAAAAATAAACCATTTATATACAATATTAAAAATAAACCATTTATATACAATATTAAAAATAAACCATTTATATACAATGTTAAAAATAAGCCATTTATATACAATGTTAAAAATAAACCATTTATATACAATGTTAAAAATAAACCATTTATATACAATTTTAAGAGTAAACCATTTATATACAATGTTAAAAATAAACCATTTATATACAATGTTAAGAGTAAACCATTTATATACAATGTTAAAAATAAACCATTGGTAATATTTGTTTCAAACAATTTCGAGGAAATTTATGGGTAATAAGAATCAACGTAAACATTATAAACTTATTATTCCTTCCTTGTGGTAATGTTAAAAACCAAAACAAAGCTTCCTCAGAAACGTGACTATAATTTATGAGTCACCTCGGATTTCATTTTCAGTAGAATCCTATCTAAAACTGTTTTACTAATTATTCTTATTTCAGAGATACTTCAAGAGATTTATTCTAATGCTAGAGTAATCCTTATATATATATATATATATATATATATATATATATATATATATATATATATATATATATATATGAAATTAGAAAAGAATAAAAATAACGAAATATGAGATTAAAATGTCAAAAACGTTTCTGTTTAAATGTATTGCTTCCGGCTAACGCCGCATATGTTATGCACACATATATACACTCACACGTACGCACACAAACACACACATACAAATACGCATAATTCTATATAGTGGGGCCGTTTTAAAAGTAAAGCCTCGTATTTTTGACTAAACAGTTAAAGAGCTATGAAGATGGAAACAAGGATATTCAAATGAGCGACAATTTCTGCCCCAGAATTTATTTTTCTATATAATCATAATCATTTTCGCTGAGCATTCAATGACGTATCCCAGCTTCTGACGCAGTTCCATGACAGGGATTGTTTTCTTAGAGTCTCACGCCGTTAATAAAAGAACAACACATAATGAAAACAAAATTGAATAAATTACAATAGCTATGGATACATCAAAATCTAATAATAAAAAACCTTAACTCATATATTTTCAAAGATATGCTTTTGGTGGGTAAATAAATATTGCAATTTATGAAAAAAAACTATTTTCATTATCTATTATTTTTTTTGTTTCCCTTAATTGGTTTGTGTTTTATCTTAATAGGTTCCACTGTTAAGTAATATTTATATTTATACTTGCAATCTTATATATATATATATATATATATATATATATATATATATATATATAGAATAAATGACAAAAAAATTATATTCCAAAATACATGATGTGGACAATTTTTATATTTTATTTCTTTTACAGCAATTGATCCTTACAGTTCTTGACAGTGTCTGTTTCGTAGCGCAACATCAAGCACTTAATAATTATATCAATTAGTTAATCTATTATGCCCTTAACTCATCAGAAGAAATAGCAACAATCAATCCACCAAAAGGAATTAAAATGTGATGCAACATGGTGAGAATCCGAAAATTTGGAAGAAAAGCTGCAGTTACCTTTATATTTTACCATTACGCCATCTTGGATTTTAATCTAACAAAGTCATTGAATCCCATTCTTCGTATTAATCATTTAATTAAATTATGACTCTTCTGACAAAACATTCTATTTAATAATAACTAAGCTTATTAATTCTTAGTTATGTACACCTAATTACGAGAATAATATAACCAAAATATTCCTTATAAACTACAAATCAGTATACATGCCTTTATATACGAAACTAAACCTAATTTACAATATATATATATATATATATATATATATATATATATATATATATATATAAGCAGTTTCGCCCGGCTTTCCACGGGCCTGTGTACTGTTCATACATTTATGTGCATATGTATATACTAAAAAGTGTAAATATGCACAGTAATGCCTTTCTATATAATAGGCTTTCTGAACTAATATAGAAAAAAGTTGGTAGAGACCGCAGACATCAATTTTTTTTTAACTGTGACCCCAATTTTGACCCCTTAGCTTTTATTGTTTTGGGCTTAAATCAAATTAAAATGTTTGACGTATGTCCAAGTAATGTACATCTAAGATATCAAGTGTTTAGACTAAAAATTGACGGATGACTCTGGTAGAATCTGCAAAGGTCCACTCGGTAAACTTTGACATCTTGCCAGCCAAATTTTCACTCAAAAACTGAGTATAAAGCTTGCAGCATATCTGAATACCCTTTATGTAAATGGCCTTGTCGGTGGGGCATTAGAATACATCGACTGCCCCCCTGCAGAGGGTAAAAGTCCCCCAATGGGGGTCCTGGATATGACCTTAAACTATATTCAGTGGTGAGGCCCCAGCTTGCGGGCTGTGGGGAGTGTGGAGCCATCCTTTAATTACCATTGCTCCCAGGTCCACTCTGAACCGGAGTGGTAGTACCTGTTAGGGTTCCAACTATGGGTTAAATAGAAACCGACTTGAAAACAACAAATATATTCTATGAAAATTTTTTCTTCAAAATCTTTGGATTCGGCATTAAATAACCCGAAAAGGGTTGATATGCCGTAAAACAAAAACAACCAACCAACAAACCTTTATGTAAAATCTCAAATGTTAAGACCCAAAATTGGCTTAATAGTTGTCTACATACCGCAAAGGTAAGATCTTTTAAGCTTTGACCCCATGGAAGCCATATTCTAAGAAAAAAATATGATTGAAAAGCTTGCCCTATGTCTGAATACCCTTTATGTAAAATTTCAAATGTTTGACCCAAAATTGGCTGAATAGTTTGCTAGAGACTGCAAGGTCAAATCTTTTAAACTTTGACTCCTTGGCATCAAAATTTTCGGCCAAAACTTGATTAAAAACCTTGCCCTATGTCTGAATACCCTTTATGTAAAATTTCTAATGTTTAGACGAAAAATTGGCAGAGGTCAATTTCATGGGGACCGCAGAGGTCAATTTTGTTTAAATTTTACCTCAATTATGAGCCCTTACCATTTATTGTTTTGGGCTCAAATCAAATTATAAACTTAGATCCATGTCGAAGTATCCTATATCTAAAATTTCAAGTGTTTAGACCCTAAACTGTTTGGTAGAGTTCTCAAAGGTCTAATCGTTGAACTTTGAGCCCTTAACAGCGAAATTTCTGGCCGAAACCCAATCAAATCGATTTTCCCAAATCTCAGTAGCCTGTATATCAAATTTCGAGTTTGTAGACTAAAAATTGACAGTTATAGCGTAGGGAAATGTACATAGACACACAGACACACACACACACACACACACACACAGACACCTTCACTTTTAGATAGATAAATAGATAGATAGATAGATAGATAGATAGATATAAGTGGAAATGCCTGTGTGTGTGTGTGTGTGTGTGTACATTTCCCTACCAAATAACTCTGTCAATTTTCAGTCTAGAGACTCGAGATTTGACATAAGGATTGTTGACATTTGGGAAAATCTTTTTAATTGGTTTTCGGACAGAAATTTGGCTGTTAACAGGTCAAAGTTCAACGGTTTGACCTTTGAAAACTCTACCAAACCCACCGCCAATTTTGGGTCTAAACACTTGTAATTTTAAATGTAGGTTACTTGAACATGGATCAAACTTTGTAATTTGATTTGAGCTAAAAAAAATAAATGTTAAGGGGTCAAAATTGGGGTCAAAGTTAAAAAACAAATTGACCTCTTCGGTCTCTACCAAATTACTTTACCCAATTTCTGGTCTAAACATTTGCAATTTAATATGAAGAGTATTCCGAGTAGGGCAAGCTTTTTGATCGGTTTGGGTCGAAAATTTCAGTTTCCAAGAGGTCAAAGTAAAACATTTTAACCTTTGCGGTTTCTAGCAAACTACTCACTCAATTTTGGGTCTAAACATTTAAAATTTATACATAAACGGTATTCAGACATGCGGCAAGCATTTTGATCAATTTTGAGGCGAAAATTTTGCTGTCAAAAGGTCAAAGTTTAAAGAGCTGACCTTTGCAGATTCTACCAAATTCCTCCGCTAATTTTGTGTCTAAAGATTTTAGATTTTAGATTTAGGTACTTGGACATGGGTGAAACTTTTTGTTTTGCTTTGAGACCTAAATAATAAATGTTTAGGGGTCAAAATTACGGGTCAAAGTTAAAAAAATTGATCTCTGCGATCTCTACTAAATTACTCAGATAAATTTTGATCTAAACATTTAAAATCTTGCATAAAGTGTATTCTCACGTAGGGCCCGAGCAAAGCCAGGCTGAACGGCTAGTATATATATATATATATATATATATATATATATATATATATATATATATATATATATATATAACAAATAAAGTTTCAAATATTGTACTGGTATGTTATTTCTTCCAGACAATCATCCCGAATAAGTCTTGGAATAAAAACGAAACGTCAATTCAGTTGATTCCTTTTTTTTATATCTCCATCACGTTGGAAGATTAGTGCTATAATTTTCGTTATACACACACACACAAAGACTCACATATATATATATATATATATATATATATATATATATATATATATATATATATATATATATAATTTTTTAATTTTTTATTGAGCCCATAATAAATTTACTGTTTCCATTGGATTTTCACCCCAGGAGATGAGGTAGACTACTTATGAACACCTATAAATTCCGATGAAATTGGTACTCTACCTCATCTCCTAGGGTGAAAATCCAATGGAAACAGTAATGTAAATTTATTATGGGCTCAATAAAAAATTAAAAAATTATATACCGCTCTATTGACATATCGAGCACTTTTATCGGGTTTCTTTTTACCTTATTTCCCTTGAAAAGAAATATATATATATATATATATATATATATATATATATATATATATATATATATATATATATATATATGAGGAAAGAGACAGACAGGCGGTTAGACAGACAGAGAGAAGTTGAGGGAGGGGGAAACAGACAGACAGCAAATTTCGATTAGGTCATAAGTCAAACCACAGATTAAGGGGCAATATCCAAAAACCTCAGAATCTATTACGTTATATATTCCAGAATTATTCTTTAGAGTAAATATACAATGTGCAAATTGCCCTAATAACTGGTTATCTCAGGGTAAAGTGATCTTCTTATATTTATGCATTGCGTCATGATTCTAAATGTAATATAGTACTAACTTAATAAGATATATTCTAGTCATTAATTAGTTTACATTATTAGCATATTTCACTCATCTACTCCATAATTTTCTAACAAAATATATAAGGTCATTATATATTTTCTGTAGTTTTTATCCTATTTGTATATTACCGCTATAATACTTTTTATGTTTTAATTCACTCTTATGTAAACAGATCCCTATTGTTTCATTACGTTTATTTATAATATTGAGATATAGGATAGGTTAAATATTAATAAATCATGAAAATATATCATGAACACATATACAGTCTACTGAAAATTATTAGTTAATAGATGTGGTAATATAATGATGAACAAGAAGTAATTAAGAACTAAATGGTCAAATTAAATGCTTGTAGGAATAAGATAACTTTAGAAATTTGATTGTTCGGAATTATGCCAAATAATTGCATCTAGGTCTAGTTATAGAACTTTGCCAAAATAATTATAAAGGGTAGCATTATACATATGTAATCAGAATACAATTGTATATTGTTCACAATGCATTCGGTTAAAATGATCAAAGATTAAAATAAGAAAATAATAATTAGAAGAAGAAAAATAAATAAAAAATAATAAGAAGAAGAATACACAAATAAAAGATAATAAAATAAAAATAAATAAAAGAAACCGAAGGAAAATAGAGGGACAAAAATTGCGTCAAATAAGCTTATACTATCCGAGTAATATACATTTAAAAAAATATATATAAAATGAACTCAGGAGTAGTTAAACAAACTTGAACTTAATGATAATCAAACCTGACTAAACTACTTTAGGATAAATGGTATGAAATGCGTATGTTTAAATTTTGTTAATGATCAATATCGAAGACATTGATAATTAAGAATAAAAAAGAAAAAGAAATAATAAACGTTAAAAAGTATAAAATGTTAAAAAAAAAAATAACTAGTAATAAGTTTAGGAAATAAATATCGTTAATTAAAAGCCATAATCACTTAAAAATATTTCAAACGATTGATTATAAAATAACCGGAATGTAAACAAATGGTTTTTAGACGCTGTGAACAGTGGCATACTTCTATAAAACTAGAAAGTCTTAAATCTGCAAAAAATAAAACATATCTACCGACTAAAACTAATTGAATAACAATGCTGAACGTTAATTGATTAGAACGACGTTGTCGTTTTATTCTAATTTGAATAACGAAACTGAGTTAAGATGTACAGGACACTACATATTTCGGTTAAAATATGAACAATCCATGTGTAAGATTTAAGGACAAAAGTATCAATAAAGATTTAAAATTAAGCACAAAGCAATGTTATTTATGAAGTCAATTGCCAGTGAGCTCCTCGCTGTGTTGGTCGAACCTCCTTAAATTTGCATATATATATATATATATATATATATATATATATATATTTCATAAGTTTTGCTTTCGGTTTCGATCCAAGATTATGTACTCAAATCATATGGACATATGTTTTTTGTTTTTGAAATCGCACATTTATAATATATAATAATATATACGAAAATCTGCAATGATTAAAATATTATATTTAATCGTATTTTACGACCATGCTACGCCGGGTGTCCATGCTAGCTTGGATAAATACATTTGCAGTTTTAACAAAAGAGCTACAATAATATAAGAGTGTCTCCATTTACACTGAACATCTGAAGAATGCCAACATCAATATATAACATATGAAAGAGTCCCTGTGGAATTTATACAGGTCCCGCTAGTATATATATATATATATATATATATATATATATATATATATATATATATATATGCACACACATACACACATTTACTATGGAACTATGTATATATATATATATATATATATATAGAGAGAGAGAGAGAGAGAGAGAGAGAGAGAGAGAGATATGTTTTTATAAATATTATTGTATTTCATATATATATATATATATATACACACACACACACACACACACATACAAAATAATGTGCATTACAATTAAGCTACACAAAGTTTTCTACTTTTCATGCATCTAAGGAGTCGTCAGATTAATGCATTATGAAACCATATGCGGCATTTTCCGTGTTTCATCCCGACAAATCCTCATGAGGATACAATGCAGAAAATTCCTTGTAGCTTAATTGTCATGTATGTTTTTACAACTTACTACCTAGCTTTACTGATTCATCGAACACTATTGAATAAATACTTAAAATCGATAAATAAAATCTCCTTATAAAATTTTATGTGGATACATGAAATAATCATATATATATATATATATATATATATATATATATATATATATATATATATTCGAATGTAAGATTTCATCTTAAATAAGAATAGCATTTTTGTATACAAACATAAATACATATGAGGAGGGCGGGGAGAGGTCTGAATAACTTCCTAGCCTAATGAGCAGTACCCCCTAGATCGATGCACCACTACCCGACTCTAACAACTGCCACCCACGTGCCGACTCTTACATACGAACTAAACTTAACTAAACTATATATAATATCCGTCTCTTTTAATCTCTTCCTATCCCTCCTTACTCTCCCCTCCCTTTAACACACACACCGATTTTTCTGTGTTTTGTTATTTTGTTTTAGAGAGAGAGGTGGGGGGGACTTAGATTGGAGTTGTTGTTGTTAGACATGAGCGCCCGAAGAGACCTGCTTCTTAGCCATCCCCGTCGGACGGCGACCGACATAAAAATGACATCACTGCCAGACTCTTCGCGAGTTTATATAGAGGTCTATTTTTAGCCCTGACACAGAGCCGACCCTCCACCACACAGATCTGACACCGGCATAACAAGTCTTCTTACCCAATCACAGCTACTAATACTAACCTACCACCACTACCACCACCTCCATTACAATTACTAACGCGCGCGCCAATATCGCCGCTGTATAACTATTATCAGCACTGAGACGGTGACTTACGCATTATTCAATATATACCACTACGCATACTGTTACTACACTTATTGTCGGGTCGAGTGCAACTCGTTGAATAGGTTCAGCGCCTTCATATAACTTTATATTGTCTTTTTTGTTGTTTGATTTTGTTTTTTGTTTGTTTATTTTGTTTTCTTAAATTTAACCTTCACACACACAAATAGTATATGAGTAAGTAATGCTACGTTAGAGTATAATACGAAATTTCAATCGCTATAAAACTAGGCATGTTTATATATTTGTATGTGCAGGATTCACCCTTCTCTTAAAATCATTGATCGAGAATTATAAATTTCCAGACATAGCTACTAGGCGAAATGATGCAAATGTGGGCTATATTTAGTTTAATTTAGTTAATGAAAACAGGTAAAAAGGGAGTGTAAATTCGTTAACTTCAGACAACGCTGATGTTTGTGAAATTTTAACAATATGAATAAGAGATTAACATATTTTGCAACATTTCAATTTCTTTGGGGTGTCTTTAAAATTTTAAGGGGCCATAATATGGAACAGCCCTCAAATATATCAGATTTACATTCAGTTTGATTTATTGTGATTTGGTTTTAATAATCGTAATGGGGGCATAAAATTAGTGCAAAACTGTTCAGGAAATTCTTTTACCTGTCATGGGACGGGTACATTTTTACTTTGTTTATAAGTTCATAAAATTATACATCGTATCAGTTGTTTCTGACATAAGTACCTATTTACTATGCCTCCCCACGGGACAGAGTTAGACACCAGGGTCGTTTTTTAACGTGGAGAAAAGGTACAAAAATAAAAATTGTCTCAGTCGTGAAGGATTTCTCCTCCACCGAAAGAGAACAAGAAATGGAAGTGCAGCATCTGAAGAACAGATACTACACTTTGATCTTGACCAAAAGGCCAAGAATACATTCTGACATAAGTAAATCAAAGTCATAGAATACATAGATGTGTGCGCGCGCGCGCGTGTGTGTGTGTGTGTGTGTGTGTGTGTGTGTGTGCGTGCGCGCACGCGCGCGTGTGTGTGTTCGTTCAATTAAAATTGAACTATCTTTATGGAATTAAGAGAAAAGAAAGCGATCAATTTGAGCGCAAATGCAACGTTTGATTTCCGGTCACCACATACTCTATGACTGTTTACTATGCATGCTCGTCGATTTAGCATTTATAGGCCCTTCAATCTTGTGCTAATTGCCGGTAACCTTGAAGCAAGATGCTAGTCAACGTAGTCAAGTTTGATTTTGTGATTGGGTACGAATCTCCCGCTCAAGAGTAATTATCACGTTTTACACTGAAGATTGCGTAAGCATAAAACACTCGTGTCTGTAGGTATAAAAATAATTGTTAATGTTTATTTAAAAAAAAATAGTATATACTACCCGAGGAGATATAAAAGGATGCTAATTATACTTTTTAATTAGCATCCTTTTATATCTCCTCGGGTAACGAATTAAATATTTTTTTCGAACTCATAAGTTTTTCCTTTTCTTTACTATAACTTTATTAATGTTTTCACGTACATTTCCATGGGAAATCCACCTTGTTGGCATGTATATGTGTACTCGGAACATAACATTAGTGCGTTTTATTTCAGAGCAAAGAACATGTATTTTCTATCTTAGTTCCGTAAATTAGTGAAATTATATTTTTTTTTTCATGGAGCGGTAGGAAGATTAAAAATGTATTTCATAAGAGATTGTTTGAAAAGTAAATGCAAAAGTCAAACAAAACTTCCAGTTCAAAATAAGAAGCATCAAATTTTGCATATAAAAATGAGAATTCCTCTATTACCATGATCACAAAATAACGATTAAATGTTTACGAACAGTTATTGGAAAGTGATGAAAGCATTAATTCTAGAGTCTTTTCATGAATGAGAAATCCTTCAAAACTGAGGTAATTTTGTTAAAATATATATTTTTTTTCCATGTACATGTAAACTGGAAGCATTCAATATAATTCATATGCGTTATTTTGGTGCAGTGGCCAAAAAATGTTCATATCTTTGTCTCATCACTTATAGAAATTGTATTTTTTCTGAAGTGGTCGGTTTCTGGAGAATCAATAACTTTCATGAAAGAAATGGGAAATATTATACACAATGAAACATCACTTTCCTTCGAGACAATGAAAAATGTAACAAATTTAAATGTAAATATCAGCCACAGAGATTTCCGTTCAAAAAATTAAATAGTATTTAAAAATGTTGAAACTCTTTCCTTCATCAAGAATCCCTTCTCAACTGAAATAATTATCAAACTGAATTCGAGCTAAATATTTTACAATGATGAATGCATTCGCTTTTCGTTGTTTCTAATCTTTCTTTGAGAATTCCTGCTAGAATAAGGTAATTACAAATTTGTTCGCAATGAGTACTTTAAAGTGATTAAACCATTTGTTTTTGTTATCTCTAATCCTTCCTTGTCTGAGAATTTCTCTTAAACTCATGAAATGATAAATTGTTTCCACATATGTTGAAATGCTGAAACAATTCGTTTATTGTTATCTTGAATCTCCCCTTGTTAAGAATCCTTCTAAATAATCCTGAGGTAAATACAAATTTGTTCGAAATGAGTATTTTAAAATGCCAAACCATTAGTTCTTTGGTTATCTCTAATAGTTCCTTGTTAGAGAATTACTCCTAGACTTAGTTAAATATAAATCGTTATCTCTAATCTTTTCTTTATTTTAGAATTCCGCCTAGAATAAGGTAAATACAAATTTGTTTGAAATAAGATTTTTTTAGATGCTGAAGTTATTTGTTTTTCGTTATCTCTAATATTTCCATTTTAACATTAAGGCCCGGAAGTTTTAGAGGGTATATAGCTATTTATGTCAAGAATTAGTCAATCTGCCAAGTCGGATGCTATAGAGGATACATGTTTTTTTTTTAAGATAAAAATTTCTCCTAGACGTAAAGTAAATATATTTTTTTTTCGAAATAAATATTTTAAAACGCTTAAACTATTTGGTTTTCATTATCTCTAGTCTTTCCTTGTATGAAAATTCATCTAAGTCTGCGATAATTATTAATTTCGATACTTATTTATTTTTTATTAATTTTTTGTGTGTATTCTTCTCTATATTTAATATTACAAATTCTGAAAAAAATGTACCCGTTACTACCCCCAAAGGACTATTGTCCACAGTCACAATGAATTACAAGTTAAATGTGGTACCCCGACCACGTATCACATAAATATAGCATCGTATAATCTCGGACCCCTTAAATGTATTCAGGCATTCAGTGGACATTGGGACCACGAGTATATCGTTAGATTTAGATTTGCACAAAAACGTGCAGACCCTAAGCCGTGGCGACACAATTTCCAAATCTACGGGTTTTCGGAGGTACTAAAACAGTAGCTTTTCTCTCGGGAAGTCTCCGAGGTCAATCATTTGCCTGGTTACTGGTCGTTGCTGGTGGTTCTTCTCTTATAAAAATTCAACATTCGGCTGAAAAAAGCTTTAGTCTGTAAAAAAAAAATAAATAAATAAATAACAACCAATAAATTTCAAAACACGAAAAAAGCAAAAAATGGTTAACATGTCACTGGTAATGGTTTTCTTCTGCAAAACATAATTTTTAGGTTAAATATTCAAATAGTATATATATATATATATATATATATATATATATATATATATATATATATATATATATATATATATATATATATACTGTTCGTATACAACGAACATGAAATGGGCAGTTATATTTCTTTCTTTCGGATTTAAGAAATAGGTTTTGGGTTGTCAGAATCTTTGTTTTCAATTTAATGCTATTTATACTAAGTTCGTCTGGACGAAGTTGAGTTGGCGATTTGATTGCAAGTCCAAGTGCTTTTCCTCTCAGTTACTCGTAAATGACACCCGCGAACTTTGCCATCCAGAAACACAAGTTGACGAATAAGAAATCCTACAAAGCAGCAACGTAAGGTTCTTTGATTACAGTATTCATTCAGTGTTTATTCAGATTAGTTTGATATAGATTAGTATATGCTTGTATGTGTGCATGTAGGCAGCTTATAATTTTTGTGTTTGAAGAAAACTACAACAAATATAAAAACTAAGCAGTCCTTTCTTTTTTTTCCCGATCCATTATTAATGCGGGTTCTCAACAACCTTAAAATGACTTACTCATTTTCTTCGTCAGTCATGGTAAAAGTTGAGACAATTATTATTATAGTTGTTCGATTTCCGTCTTCTCCATCGATGATTCTAGCTCATGCACACTATCTAGACCTCGGCATCATTGTCTCCGCTTAAGTGCTTTATTGCCATTGTTTTGTGCGTTACTCCATCTTATGTTTTCTTATTATCCTCTTTCTTACACCATTACGATTATAATAATCCCTAACAAATGTCATTACATGAAGAATATCTAGATTTCTACTCTGACTCTCACTGTTCAATTGACTTAACTAGAATTTTAACTGTTCAGAACTAATTCATTCCGCGGGATTCAATAATTTGTGCATAGATAACATAGAGGAATTTCTTCAAATTTGGCTCTCATATCTCTATCCATCTGCTGGAATTAGTCCCAAACAAATCTAGGAAAGATTCTATGTAAGCAGACCTATAACATTTCTTTTATATATATCTCTTCTCTATTCTTCTTCTATCTTCTATCTATCTATTCTTTTCTATTCTTCTTCTATCTTTTCTATCTATCTATTCTATCTTCTCTATCTTCTTCTATATAAATAAAATGAACTCATTTTTTCCCGTCTGATTTTGACATTAATAGGATTAAAAATCAAGAAATTTCATGCAAATATAATATGCACAAACGGCAGAACAATATCTGAGGTGTGTTATAGGCTTATTATTTCTCAAATTCCTCGATAATCTTAGATTTCTATACTTTTTCTGCTGAGAAGTCACGACCAAAATCGGTTAAGATCAATGGAAGTGGTAAAATATTTTCTCTCTAATAAATTCCTCCTCCCCCTGCCACCACTTAACACCGTTTGGGGATCGTTCACAAGGAACAGTTGAGAAGAGAACACCGGTTTGGCTTCGTAGTTCTTTCATGTGAAGTTATTTAAAATCACTAAACTAAGCTGCAGTGCTCTGTGGCGTAGTGGTTAGCGTGCTGGACAATTCGCATTATATTTTCACGTTCGCGCCGACCTACCGTAGTCGTTTTTTTTTTGTTTTTTTTTCCTAAACAACTGGAATGGACTTTTCTTGGTGGCCGAACTGTTAACGTTGCAGATGTTTTTTTTTTGTTTTTTTTTTCACACTTTATTTTCCTACTTTTACTCATGACTCCGGGTTTGATCCTTCCTACTTACCTACCATACCCACGCTAGTATATCTTCTATATAAATAAAATGAACTCATTTTTTCCCGTCTGATTTTGACATTAATAGGATTAAAAATCAAGAAATTTCATGCAAATATAATATGCACAAACGGCAGAACAATATCTGAGGTGTGTTATAGGCTTATTATTTCTCAAATTCCTCGATAATCTTAGATTTCTATACTTTTTCTGCTGAGAAGTCACGGCCAAAATCGGTTAAGATCAATGGAAGTGGTAAAATATTTTCTCTCTAATAAATTCCTCCTCCCCCTGCCACCACTTAACACCGTTTGGGGATCGTTCACAAGGAACAGTTGAGAAGAGAACACCGGTTTGGCTTCGTAGTTCTTTCATGTGAAGTTATTTAAAATCACTAAACTAAGCTGCAGTGCTCTGTGGCGTAGTGGTTAGCGTGCTGGACAATTCGCATTATATTTTCACGTTCGCGCCGACCTACCGTAGTCGTTTTTTTTTTGTTTTTTTTTCCTAAACAACTGGAATGGACTTTTCTTGGTGGCCGAACTGTTAACGTTGCAGATGTTTTTTTTTTGTTTTTTTTTTCACACTTTATTTTCCTACTTTTACTCATGACTCCGGGTTTGATCCTTCCTACTTACCTACCATACCCACGCTAGTATATCTATCTATATAAATAAAATGAACTCATTTTTTCCCGTCTGATTTTGACATTAATAGGATTAAAAATCAAGAAATTTCATGCAAATATAATATGCACAAACGGCAGAACAATATCTGAGGTGTGTTATAGGCTTATTATTTCTCAAATTCCTCGATAATCTTAGATTTCTATACTTTTTCTGCTGAGAAGTCACGGCCAAAATCGGTTAAGATCAATGGAAGTGGTAAAATATTTTCTCTCTAATAAATTCCTCCTCCCCCTGCCACCACTTAACACCGTTTGGGGATCGTTCACAAGGAACAGTTGAGAAGAGAACACCGGTTTGGCTTCGTAGTTCTTTCATGTGAAGTTATTTAAAATCACTAAACTAAGCTGCAGTGCTCTGTGGCGTAGTGGTTAGCGTGCTGGACAATTCGCATTATATTTTCACGTTCGCGCCGACCTACCGTAGTCGTTTTTTTTTTTGTTTTTTTTTCCTAAACAACTGGAATGGACTTTTCTTGGTGGCCGAACTGTTAACGTTGCAGATGTTTTTTTTTTGTTTTTTTTTTCACACTTTATTTTCCTACTTTTACTCATGACTCCGGGTTTGATCCTTCCTACTTACCTACCATACCCACGCTAGTATATCTTCTATATAAATAAAATGAACTCATTTTTTCCCGTCTGATTTTGACATTAATAGGATTAAAAATCAAGAAATTTCATGCAAATATAATATGCACAAACGGCAGAACAATATCTGAGGTGTGTTATAGGCTTATTATTTCTCAAATTCCTCGATAATCTTAGATTTCTATACTTTTTCTGCTGAGAAGTCACGGCCAAAATCGGTTAAGATCAATGGAAGTGGTAAAATATTTTCTCTCTAATAAATTCCTCCTCCCCCTGCCACCACTTAACACCGTTTGGGGATCGTTCACAAGGAACAGTTGAGAAGAGAACACCGGTTTGGCTTCGTAGTTCTTTCATGTGAAGTTATTTAAAATCACTAAACTAAGCTGCAGTGCTCTGTGGCGTAGTGGTTAGCGTGCTGGACAATTCGCATTATATTTTCACGTTCGCGCCGACCTACCGTAGTCGTTTTTTTTTTTGTTTTTTTTTCCTAAACAACTGGAATGGACTTTTCTTGGTGGCCGAACTGTTAACGTTGCAGATGTTTTTTTTTTGTTTTTTTTTTCACACTTTATTTTCCTACTTTTACTCATGACTCCGGGTTTGATCCTTCCTACTTACCTACCATACCCACGCTAGTATATCTATATAAATAAAATGAACTCATTTTTTCCCGTCTGATTTTGACATTAATAGGATTAAAAATCAAGAAATTTCATGCAAATATAATATGCACAAACGGCAGAACAATATCTGAGGTGTGTTATAGGCTTATTATTTCTCAAATTCCTCGATAATCTTAGATTTCTATACTTTTTCTGCTGAGAAGTCACGGCCAAAATCGGTTAAGATCAATGGAAGTGGTAAAATATTTTCTCTCTAATAAATTCCTCCTCCCCCTGCCACCACTTAACACCGTTTGGGGATCGTTCACAAGGAACAGTTGAGAAGAGAACACCGGTTTGGCTTCGTAGTTCTTTCATGTGAAGTTATTTAAAATCACTAAACTAAGCTGCAGTGCTCTGTGGCGTAGTGGTTAGCGTGCTGGACAATTCGCATTATATTTTCACGTTCGCGCCGACCTACCGTAGTCGTTTTTTTTTTGTTTTTTTTTCCTAAACAACTGGAATGGACTTTTCTTGGTGGCCGAACTGTTAACGTTGCAGATGTTTTTTTTTTGTTTTTTTTTTTCACACTTTATTTTCCTACTTTTACTCATGACTCCGGGTTTGATCCTTCCTACTTACCTACCATACCCACGCTAGTATATATATAAAACTACATTTAATCACATAAATTAATATACGAAAGTATAAATTTATGCGTAAACTTTAAGTATTTACTTCAACAGTGCTCAATACGTAGGTAGAGCTAGGTAGTAAGTTATAAAATATATATGGCGATTAAGCTACACAGAATATTCCGTGTAGCTTAATCGCTATATATATTTTATAACTTACTATATATATATATATATATATATATATATATATATATATATATATATATAAACGAATATGCAAATGAATAAACTTCATGATTGACATCGCATATACATAAACAATATACAAACAAGATACCGTTTCTATTAAACTTAAAATAGGACAAAACTTAAAATTATGCCATTTGAACATGACTGTTTTAGCGGGAAATAGACATTTATTTATTTACTTTGTTTTCTTTCTTAAACGTTTTGTGACTTATGCAGAGAAGGCGCCGCTCTATTTCTGATAGTATTTTCATATTAAATTCAAGCTTTACGGTATCTTTTGTTTATTAAATTGTAAGTTAAAAGTAGAGAATAGTTACAAAAAATCTATCCCTCTCCATCTTACGAATGGGTTTCTATAAAATAGGTTTTTACTTCAGCACGGTACCTTCTCTGCATAAGTAGAAGGTTTTCATTCGTTTCTTTTCTCTGAAGTTTAGAGGCAATTATATTTAGTTTCCAGTCGACAGGGTATTTAATTCAATAACACGTTTGCTACGGGGTGAATTTTACAACGGAATTCACTACACAACTCAACATGGCTAGGGATTTTTATCCTAGGACCCCAAAATCAACAGAGATTAGACCATTCCTGTAATAGTCCTATTCCTGCTGATTTTGCGGTGGGAGTTAAGTTCTGTGCAATTCTAGGAGGTCCACCCTCCTAGTTTTTGCCTTTTCTCTTTGAGAAGAGGTTAGTTTATTGCTAATCGGGGAATGCTGAGGGAGTTGTTCATGCATTTTTGCAGGTCAGAGTGCCCCTCCTCGTGGGCGCTGACTTCTCAATCCCGCTTTCTGATCCTGGTGTCACAGTTCTTGCAGTGGGAGAACTAAATGCCCTATTCTTGCTCAACGCCATGACTTTTCGTGGAGGATTTTGTCCCACAATCTGATGTTACACATGTAACACACAAACAGATGTTCATGCGAGCACGGACATCAAGCATCTCTCGTTAGTCATCGTTGTGACCAGTCAAACAGACTCTTCTTTGTGGTGAAATTGGAACCCCCGGGAGTGTGTGTGTGTGTGTGTGTGTGTGTGTGTGTGTGTGTGTGTGTGTGTGTGTGTGTGTGTGTGTGTGTGTGTGTGTGAGACAGGGAAGTAAAGAGAGAGATCTTCATTTTCTGAAACTCATTCTAAACTCAAAAGAAAGAAAAAGGAAAGTAAAAGTACCAAAGAAAGAGAACCAGAAATAAAAGTGAAGAAAAAGAACAAAAAGGTGATTCTGAGAGAAAAGGCCTTAAAGAATAAAAGGAAAGAGACAACGATAGATGAAGAATAAAAAAAGGGAAAATGTTAGAAAACAAGAATAAAAGTAAAAAAAAAAAGAATGAAAACTGATTTAAGGAAAAACATGGAAAAAAAATAAAAAAGGAAGTTTAAAAAACAAGAGTTGTTATTTTCTTTCTTTTTTCTAGAAACAAATTTTCATTTTTTTTAATTATGTATAATTCATGTTCAACATTATTTTATTGTTTTTTATGTCTATAATTCTAAGATGGGCATCAAGTTTCTCTCTCTCTCTCTCTCTCTCTCTCTCTCTCTCTCTCTCTCTCTCTCTCTCTTTAATCTTGCTCCATGTGTCTTTTGATTATTCCCTAGGCTCAAAGAAAACCGTAGAGGCTGTCGTTATGAAACAGTTGAAGAGATGAAAGAGGCTGTGACGAGGGTCGTTGACACGCTTACACAAGAGCACTTACATGAAGCCTTCCAAAAGTTGTTGGAACCGTACAACAAGTGTCATTGCAGCTGGATGAGATTAATTCGAAGGGGACTAAATTTCATGTGTCTACTATCAATGAAAGTGGCCAGACGAAAAATGGAAACTTATTGCATTTTTGTAAATCATCTTCTACTTCTATGAATATGACTATTTTCTATTTTCATAAAGCAAATAAAATACGTTAGAAAAAATGTTGAAAATAGAGTGTAATTTTGTATGTTTTTGATAATTCAGATTATATAGAAAAATAAATTACATCTGTAAATATATTTTAGATGATAGCGCGTATTGTTCATCATATGACATAGATTTCAGAAACATAGTTATTTTACTTAGCTCTTCTTCGGAAAGTTAGAATAAGGTCAAGTACTGTTTTGATGTCAGCCCGTCACTCTCCATTTAGTAAACACAGTTATTATTCGCGTTTAAAAATGTTTAAGCACATTTGAATACAATTGTAGACGCAGTTGTGAAATTGCATAAAAATACAATAAACTATAATTTTTTATCGAAATAGTTTTATCCGATTCATCAATAGCGGTTATCATATATAACACAACAAATGAAGAGGCACACAGTTATCGTGATTATGAAGACGAAATAGCACTGGAACCGTTTGAAAAGAGGTTCAATTTTTAGTTTGCAAAACGTTAAGGATAAAAAGTTATCAGAATTATCATAACGAAAGAACAAAATACCAATGACTTATGTACGATATTAAAACAAACTGGGTTTCTTGGAAGATTGCCATTTCAATAATAATAGGAGCACTCGTATTCATAAGAAAGAATTTTAAAATATACCTGATGAATGTACCCAGTGAATTGTGCTAGACAGACAATTGCACTTGAAAGAAATGGATCGAATCGTTAACAGAACTCTGAGTCGAAATATATAATATAGTGTGTGAATGTTTGGTAGAATGCCTCATCTCCTGCTCGAAAACACACTTTTAAACTACAGTGATAACATTAGGCTGTCTAAATAAAATGAGCAAGTGTAGCACACCGTTAGTGGTACATTTAGAAATTCCACGAGGTCGATTGGAACAAATACCGTGTATCAGAAGGAAGTCTGAATTTTTTCTGGAAATATATCAGACATGTGTCATAAGACAAGTAACGGTTATTTAATGTCGAAAAACATTCATCGCTGAGGATCAAATAAAATCCTAAACAAAGTTTTAACAATACTGCATCATTTTCTTTATAGCATGATTGTTATAAATTATGTAGATTGGATTGCTAGCTCCCTACATCTTAATGGTTTAGATAACTATGTATGGGGCCTAGTAAAGAAAGGTGTTGGCTATAATGGTTGAACCAAAGGACTGGAAGCTCTGGACTACTTCTAGAGAGGTATCGTTGATGGTGATAATTGGGGATGCATCTTCCTGGTCCTGCACAAGTATACTAGTTTTCTTGATACTGATGGTGAGTCCAAAATTTGTGCAGGCTTGAGCAAACCTGTTGAGGAGAGCTTGCTGTTCTTCCTCTGGGTGGTAAACAGTGGTTGCGGCGTCATCTGCAAACAGCATGTCACGGACAGTGAGGTTTCAGGTCTTTGTTTTGGCCTTAAGGCGACTGAGGTTAAAGAGCCCACCATCTGCATGAGTGTGCATGTGGATACTTTCTGTTGATGAGCCAAAAGCTGTCTTCAAGACTAGGGAGAAGAATATCCCGAATAGTGTGGGAGTGTATGTCAAAAGATGAAGATAGATTTCCGTCGTATTGGATTGTAACTTGTGTTTGTGTGGAAGGATTTTAGGAGAGCTAGTAGTTTAGGTGAGCAGCCTATCTTAAGGAGCAGTTGAAACAGACCACCTTGACTCACTAGATCGAACGCTTTTGTAAGGTCGATAAAGGCGATATATAGTAGCTTCTGCTGCTCTCTGCATTTTTCCTGCAGTTGACGGATTAAGAAGATCATGTTCACTGTTGATCTCTCGGGCCTGAAGCCACACTGGGTTTCTGTGTATATGTTACGTTGTTGCTCTATAATAAAGGGTTGAGTGTTTTATTATCTTATATATTTATGTTGTATCATAAAGGAAATCGTGTGTGAGTGACATGTATTTTCAGAACCTACCTCTGCTTCTTCGATCATCTGGAATTTCTCGTCCTGGAGGAAGACTTGATACCTGCTTTTGGATGAAGATTCAATCACTCCAAGACAAGGAATTAGTTCTATAATTTTTATTTCACTTTTCCCAGATGTCCTGCAGAAGATGGAAGTGAAATCGGCCTGTGTGGGTTCTTCTTCTACACACGTCAGCGTTCGTCCCCCCCCCCGTGAAGAGGAGGAGACAACGGGAAGCCGTCCGTTGTCTTCTGTGTCCAAATCAAATCTCAACGATTCAGCTAACCTGATCACATGACTCCCACTCAATCAAATCAGCTGATCTTTTACTTCCGGCCAACGTGTCTACACTATAACTCACCTCTTCCCCCTCTCTCTCTCTCTCTCTCTCTCTCTCTCTCTCTCTCTCTCTCTCTATTCCTTAACATATACCCTTTCTGCCAGTGGTGCCAGGCGGCCAAGTAGCACTACATTCAGAAGCGAGATGGCCCTATAATTATTGCAATCACTCCGATTACCCTTATTTTTGTATAAGATGATCTTGGAGTTTCGTATGAGTTGAAGGGTTGATCCCACTCTGTAACACTAAATGAAAAGTTGGTGTAGTGGGTGTATCAGGAATGGTTTGCATAGCTTCAGCAAGTCTGGGGTAATGCCATCACTGCCTACAGCCTTGCCTGGCTTCAGTGTGTTGATTTCCTTGTTGAGTTCCGTAAGTGTGGGCTCGGCATCAAGCTCGTACATAGTTGGACAGAGTTCGGTCTCCTGGATGATATGTGATAGGACTACGGTCTGACAGCCATACAGATCAGCGTAATGTCCAACCCAGCGTTGCATTTGCTTCCCAGTATCTGTGATTATCTCTCTGTTCAGGGATTTTAAAGGGGCAGTTTTACTTTTGGTTGGGTCGAGAGCTTTTTTTATACCTTGGTACATGTCTTTGATGTTTCCAGTGTCCGAGGTTGATTGGATTTGCTCACTTAGACTAAGTCAGTAGTCGTTTTCTTATAGTCTGACAAGTTTGTGAACATTTCATCTTTACAGATGTGACGTGACAGATGTGAACATTTCATCTTGACAGATGGGACGTGACAGATGTGAACATTTCATCTTGACAGATGGTGTTGCTTGTATGCTAGAAAGGCTGATCGTTTAGCCTCAACGGCTGGGAGACATTTGTCAGCCTTGGCTTCAAACCAATCGTTGATGGTGCGCGTGCTTTTTTCAAATGCTTTAACAGCACTGGTATAGATGGTGTCAGAAAGCCAGGTCAACCTCTTGTTGATGTGTCTCTGGAGGGGGGTTGGCAAAGGCATCGTTCAACAGTGTGCTGAACTCTGTGACCTTTCTCCCCTTTTTCATTTCAGCGTTGTTTAATGTTGTTTTGGGCTTTTTGTCTTGCTCGGTGTATCTTTTTGGGTCGTAGTTTGGTTCTACAGCATACCAAAGTGTGATCCGTGTCTCAATCTGCACTGTGATAGGATCTTGTAAGGCTGATAGAGTTCACGAAGGTACGTTTGGTAATAATGAGGTCTAGCTGTTTCCAGTGCTTCGACCTTGAATGTTGTCATGTTGTGGCTTCGTTTTAAAGTTATGCAGAGTCCTTAGTATGAGCAGAACTCTTGTAGGCGCTGGCCATTTTTATTCATCTCCACTACACCAAAATGGTCGAGGAAGAAAAGCCAGGTAACATGGCATGATCCTACACGGCCATTGAAGTCACTAAGAATGATTAGATGTTCATCATTTGGTATGCTTCTGATTATTGAATCCAGTTGGTTGTAAAAAGGTTGGGGCGTATGCGCAGATAACACAACGACTACCATGGTTGGTGTTAAGATGACGTTTAGCTAGCCTTTCTGTATGTTAGTTGGTGGGATAATGGATTTGAGGAAGATATTTTTCACTGTAAAGTCAACACCATGCAAACGGTTTGGGTTAGATGTTTTCCCTTGTCTATGTAGTGCTTTTCTTTGAAACTATTACTGTCAGCAAGCCTTGTTATCTGCAGAATGGCAACGTGAATGTTTAGTCTATGGAGCTCATTATTTATGATTTCACTTTTTCGAGCACCAACATTTTTTTGGATTTCGACGTTGAATTCAGTCAACATGGTCCGGACGTTCCAGATTCCTAGTCGTAAAGAGGTTGGTTTTTCTTGATTTTCCTGTCTGGTGCAAAAGTAGGACAGTCGGCTTTCCATGGGGGAAACAACTATCTTCACGCACCTAATGAGGAAGGCTGGCCGTGGCAGAACACTACCCTAATAGCCGGTGGCTGCCTAGTTTACGGTGGACGGGAGCTGTCCAGTGAGGTTTGAAAATCTTTGCCACCGACGGAAGTAGCCCCTGGCGTCAAGCTCTATGCCAATTAAGCTCGATTTAGAACCGGTAACTGCTACTTTCCGTGTTGTTATGCATAGGGATTATATGGCTGGAGTGACCTCTCCAGGGTGCAAGCCATGGCAGAAGGACTATGAAAATCCAGTAGTTGCCCATGCTATTGGGTTCCCCTCTCCATGCTGAGGACTATTTTAAGACTCAGACAACAAATCAAATTCCATGCAAAGCTGACATATGTGATGTTTTCAAATGGGTGACTTATAACCCCGAAAACTCTTTAAAATTTGTCTCAAGAAATTGAAAATTGGGAAATACTTATTCAATAATACCTAATACTTATTGTAAAAATTTCACACAAACACGATAGTACTAAAATTTTCACGAAGCTTTTCCATCACTTTTACCTCCTTTTCATAAAACGTAATATAACTTATAGTATCACTTCTTACACCACATAGCCGTGTTCAAAGATCCATAATGATCAGTTAATTGTTTAGGAGTAATATATATATATATATATATATATATATATATATATATATATATATATATATATATATATATATATAATCATTCAAACACAGTTTGAGTATATGGTTAAGTGGCAGTTTTAGTCATTTATAACTGCTTTAAAGCTTCACCGCTCACCCATTTTTCGACTAAATTTCAAACAATTATTACAGTTTATCCACTCAGCTATTTACAATTTTCGTTCAGTAAAACAAAAGGTATTATGAATTTACTGGTGTTGGTGAGCGACGTTTTTATGACTAGTTTCTATAACAATCACGTTGCTTCAGCGACTAGTGTTGCTACTAATTCACCGCTCTCGCGAAAAAGAAGTACCAAGTGAAACAGAGAAAATGAAAGCAGACGAGTACCACACATTGTTTTACATATATGTTATTTTTATAGCGGCAAAAAATCAGACCGAAATTAAACAAAGAACAAATGAATTTACTGAAAGCCTGAAAAATCAAGGATTGCAATAGAAAAATGCGAGCATTGACAGTAAATATGGTTAAGCTTAAACATGGAAAAGAAAAGGATAAATTATTCTAATAAAAAATATAATAAATTTATACCTTAAATATTGCAGTAATAACAATTATTTAAGATTCACTTTAATATTATATAATTAATTCTTAATGCTCCAATATTTTAAGTTATAAATTTATTATATTGTTTACTAGAATATCTTGTCCTTTTCTTTTCCGTGTTTAAGCTTAGCCATATTACTTTTCATGCTCGCATTTTTCTATTGTAATATATATATATATATATATATATATATATATATATATATATGTGTCGGTGCCTCCGTTCAGTCTCGAAGAAAAAGGATACTCCCTGTAAGGGTAGCTGCGCGTGTAATTGTGAAGTAAGGGTTGCGCAATCCCAAGCACATTTCTCCTTAATCGACACATTTCGAATGGAAAAGAAAAGTCCGCGACTACTGGAAACAATGGCGAAATAAGCTGAGAGCACATACACTACCTGGAAGTCCTAAATGGTCACCCATTTAGTACTGACCAGGTTCAACGTTGCTTGACTTCAGTGATCAAGCTGCAAGTACCATATATAATATAAATCTTCCCTGCCTGGTTAAATGTATGTATGTATGTATGCCTAAACCTTTCGACAGATGCGACGGATTTTCACGAGGTTGGTAGCGTTTTGAAGTCGACCCTTCGGACGACAAATATCGAAAAATTGGCTAAAAACATTAATTTCTTCACCCTCAACAGGGCACTTCCCTACAGGGAGGGTCGCTTTCTTTTGCCGACATTTTTGAAAGTCATCCCCTCTTTTTTATTGACTAGCCTTAATTTAAACCTTCGTCACTTCCGGTTTGGTGATGGACGCAACAGCAAAGACATTGCGTTTTTTCACGTTCTTTTCTTCCTTCGCGGTACGGGTTCGAGCCTGCATGCTTACTACCTGGCTAGTCTAATTATAAATCTCACCTGTCTGTTTAAATGTATTTATGTATTCTTTACTCCAGCTTTTATTAGCTTTTTTTGGTTATCTTTTGATGATTCGGTAAAGCATCTAAAACGTTCGGCATTTATGCATTAGTTATTACAGAAGATCATTAGAAAAATTAGAAAATATGTATGGTATAATTAAGCAAATAATTTTATCATTTTAACAAGGTTTGCTCATATACATACATTACACATACAGGCATATATACACACACGCAAATATATATATATATATATATATATATATATATATATATATATATATATATATATATATATATATATATATATATATATATATATAGTTGTGGAATATTTTTATGTAAGCTAAATTTTCTGGTCAAATTCCAAACGAAAATCGTTCCCACTCGGTTCCGGGTTTTATCTTTCTTGGTATTCTTCTATTTCTTTCGAATAATGTTTCCGCATGTTATGGTTTCCAACTTCAACATGTGCCTCCCTTAAGGACCACAAGAGAGGGTTGGCTTATTTCAGGCTTATTTTCACATCATTGTAGTTGAGGAGGAAATAATTTCTTGCCCACATCTACAAATAAGTGTAAAGCTTTCGAAGACACTTTATCAAATAATAAAGCCTAGATGAGATTGCCATGTATAACCGCTGTCATCAGTTTAGTAGCATATGTAAATAGTAAATGGACGAAGTGCGAATTATGAAACATCTTTATCAAATAACTAGCGGGGGAGAGCACCCGGTTTTGCCCGGTTGTAAAATGCTCTTAAATATCATATTTTAATTTTTCACAAATTTCGTATATATTTATTGAGTCGTGAATTCAAAAGTAAAAATAAAAGTATTTGGGTGCCATCAGCTGGAATCGAAACCGAAAGCAAATCTGTAGCATTCAAAGCTGGTGACGCCACCAGTGTACGAACGTGACACGCATATGAACTGATTAAAAAAGAAAATGCAGATGCAAGCTATGGTTTCAAACCTCACTCTAGCTGTTTATCGTCGGCGGGGTTGTTTTGGATCAATCTAACCGACTTCCGGAAAACGCCTTCCTTATTTTATAGAAGTCAATAACTTGCATACAGTTGGCCCAACTCAATTTATGATCAGGGGCTTCCCAACCTAAAATCTACATGAAGGCATTACAGTATGGACAAGTTTACCTTCTTTTACCAACCTACTCAATGCCCAACACTGGTCACGCAGAAGGCTGAGTCAGAGTTTGGTCAACTATGCCCAATGAACGGGCGCCCCTGGCATTTAATTTTTTCGGCAGATATCCTAGTGAAACAATATGATGCCAACCATAATGGCTTAGTATTTTCTCTTGATTTATGATCAAAGTGTAGTAAATGTAATTTGACGCTGCCCAGTAACAATCATGTGGATTCTGACTAGAGATGCACCCACTCATTTCATGAGAGGGAAGGTCTAGTTATTGATACGAGTGGTGGGGTCGTGAGAAGAAGGCGGCGACTTTTGTTCGACATCTATACATGAATTAAACGAGAAACGTTCGAGCCTGGTGGGGTGACGGCCGAAACAGTAGACCTTCTCTGCATAATAGCGTGTAACTTCATTTGCTCCAAGAATTTACGGAATTTAATATTGAAAAACTTGTGAGCATTGAAAGTGTCACATTCCAGGAATTTGCGATTGTATTCAAATATATCATCTCGCACAATAGATTTAATTATCTGAGAAAGAGAGAAAGACGGAGAAGAAAAGAGTAGGAGACACGGAAAGAGAGAAGGAAAGAGATGGAGACTGTCAGCTCGTGAAGGCAATAAGTGACGTGTTTACCAACCGGTTTGGAGACGCAATTTGACACGGAATGTTCAGTTCAATCTAACTTAAGGCAACAAGTTTCATTTCGAAGAAAAATCACAGCTCATGTGATGAAATTGAAATGAATTATTTGCACACATAAAAAAGACTTAAATATAGGTATTTAATGATTAACTATATATATATATATATATATATATATATATATATATATATATATATATATATATATATATATATTAGGATTAAAACATAATAACTTTATCGCCCAGGCGGTAAGGCTAAAGCTCTTTCCTCTTGGTTAAATACTTTAACACTTAATATATAATACCACGGTTTGTATTAAAAGCTGTATTATTGGTCTCGAGCGAGGCTAATTTATTGGCCAATGGTGCCCTCACACTCGCGCCGCAGACTATCATTTTTGAAAAGTCGATTCAAAGCTGTGTATAGATGATGATGATGATGATGATAATAATAATAATAATAATAATAATAATAATAATAATAATAATAATAATAATAATAATAATAATAATAATAAAAAAACAACAGTCGTTATTATTATTCACTCACTAGGAGTTTTGACACAGGACATCATCAAAGATTTCACGCCACCAACAACTTGTGGTGTTCCCTGGAATCTAAATGAAACAAGTCTCCTCAGATTCCTTTCAATAACCTTTGCAAATGAACTTGTGTTATCACAACAGCCGTTTTGCATTGATTATTCGCTTGCAACTACCATTGGCTTTCACTAGAATTTGGGTGGCAGTAAGTCTCTTTATAGTCCCAGTCCTCTTCACATTTATCTAATGAAGGTTTGGTTAGTGTTTTCTCTCATCTGTATTTCTTGTATAACCCCTATAAAATGACATGATACTTGTATAACCCCTATAAAATGACATGATACTTGTATAACCCCTATAAAATGACATGATACTTGTATAACCCCTATAAAATGACATGATATTTGTATAACCCCTATAAAATGACATGATATTTTATGTATATATTTTCAGATGGTGGACATATTTTCAGTGGCAGCGTTAAAATATTTTCAACTTTTCTTTCGCCTCTCTGTTTTTAGCAATAACTGCACTATTTTACATTTTAAAACCTTAGAATATGTTTTCTCATTCCATTTCTATAATAAATGGACGTTATTAGTGGATGATTAGTTTAACCTTTATATTTTTAATGATGTATTAATATTTTTAATAATGTTTCATTTTATACTTCATCAAGATGTTATTTTTTTCAGACTACTACACCGATTTTAGTGCAAGCCGCGTTATATTAACTGAGAGTAAATATAGACGGATACCTAATTTTAATTGAAACTGACAGATATAGAATATCATTTGCACAAGATATAAACGGAACAACCGGTTTCATTCAGTGTCTTTGGCTCTGTGGACTGAGTTTTTTTAAGTGTTTCCATGAAACCTTAAATATGAAACTAAAGTCTAGGGATAATTGAAATGATCATATATATATATATTCATGCATAAATCGTTGGACACTAATTTTTCTCTTCTAACATAAAATTACACGAACGCACACTATATATATATATATATATATATATATATATATATATATATATATATATATATATATATATATAAATATACTTCAGAATAAAATTATCTAACAATCAACCGGTATGGAAACCTGTGATCATAACTTTTACAAAATATTCATGGAAGTAATATTCTATAAGTACTATCCCACCTAAATAAAAATTGCTCAATATACAAGATAGAGCAAATAAATCAAATTTTAGTCATTCAATGAATTTAAAAAATTATGACGTGAAATGTTTGAATTTCAAATCAAAAGATCTTTATTATTCCATGTAAGACAAAGACATTTGAAATATTTTAACTCCTTATCCTATAGGATTTCGATGTCTACTATCTATCCAGAGAGGAAAAAATATTTTAATATTTAAATACTTAAACAACTTTTGATTGTGCTTTTCCGTGTCTCACTGACTGTAACAAATAAGGTGTAAGCCATTATAACGATTTGCTAATATTTTCTCCTCTGAAGAGATGGTAGACATAAGGATAAGTAGTTATAATATTTCCTTGTCTTATATAGAATAATAAAAAAAATCTTTTGATTTGAAATTCAAACATTTCACGCCATAATTTTTTAAATTCAATGAATGACTAAATTTTTATATACAGGTGTGTGTGTGTGTGTGTGTGTGTGTGTGTGTGTGTGTGTCTGTGTGTGTGTGTGTGTGTGTGTGTGTGTGTGTGTGTGTGTGTGTGTGTGTGTGTAATAGCAAAGGGACCTGACGTTGACCGGGATTGAATGTGGATTAACGAATGTTTCACTCTCCCATGTTTTATTGTCATTTGAAATGTCATAGTGAAATCAACCATTTTCCAATCGTTGAGTAATTGCCTGCTTTTGTTGGGGACCCACCATTCAGCACCGGGAGGAAACTTCACATGCCTCCCCGCAGTGAGTTAGTCCACGATACATTGTATTGTACATTGCACTATAGTGAACCTACTGTTGATTTTATAAAATTATTTTTATGTAATAGTTTGAATTATAGTTTAAAATGCAAAAGTTAGGTATCATTGTTCAATTGTGATCTAAAGAGAAACATTCATTTCGAATGTGCCCCTGTCATACCAAAGAACCTATTGTTGATTTTATATGCCAGATTGTGCTATAATAAAACTTCCGAAATGTACTTGTGATGTTAGGATGTATAAGGCATTAACTATAGTAAAAATCGTCTGTTTCTTCGTTAATAAGATTTTTTGGTTATCGCTTATCGATATTTATCGAAAATATTCTGATACAACACTGTTTCTAAGAACACTGTACATAAAGTAGATTTGTGTGAAATTTCATAAAAATCGGCCCAGCTGTTGCGGAGTCTATAGGGAAAGAACTGAAGTACCTACACGCATACACGCAGACACACACACTGGCAAAGTTTCTTTTATATAATAGTTGAGATAGACATATATATGAGAGAAAGAAAGGGATAAAGGTGGAGGAGAGAGGAGGAATAAGTGAGGGTGAAATCAGAGAGAGATAGCTAGAAAGAGAGATATAAAGAGAGAGATTATTATTGAATAATATTTTTTTCTAAACGATAAATATGGAACAAATAGGCATTGGGTAGACGTTGATTCAGTCTTAAACGTCTGGTGTCTGCGAAAACTGGTCATTAAACGAGTAAGATGCAACCAACCGTTCTAATCTCCTTTGAAATTGGCTTAGTTGTTATATTTATATATCATGACGGAAATATGTAAAACTTTGTTTATTTTGTATATATATATATACGTGCATATATATATATATATATATATATATATATATATATATATATATATATATATATATCAGAATGTTGTATATTTGTATGTGGCTATGTATTTTTACAAAATAAAACTATTCGTCGAAGACGTAAGATTTGTTGAGAAAAGAAGGAACAGGGTGCGCATAAATATCAATACTTTGTTCGGTTCTCATGTATATCGATAATAATAATATCAATATTGATGGATATAGTGATGATAGTAACAACAACAATAATAATAATAATAATAATAATAATAATAATAATAATAATAATAATAATAATTTTAATAATAATAATAATAATAATAATAATAATTTTAATAATAATAATAATAATTTTAATAATAATAATAATAATAATAATAATTTTAATAATAATAATAACCTGCCTTATGTTTCTCAAAACATTTATAATATTCTAAACTCACCTTGAAATACAGATTCCAATATCGTAGTAGATTGAATTTAGTATTGCTAAATATAACAACCTTGAATTAAACCGCAATATTACCCTAAATATCAATAGAAACCCTCAAACCATTAACACTATGCGAACGCCAGGCATGATATACACTTATATTGGCGCCATTTCAGCTTTAATAAAAATTAGAATATCTAACCACATTTCTTCCTTTAATAATGAAATTGCTGATAATAGTCAGAGAACATCCTTGACCATTTTAATTAAAAAACCTTAAATCTAATGACACTCCTTTCTCAATTAATTGGGCTATTCTTAAAAAGTCAGTCTTATACCACAGGTTCTAAGTCTTGTCACTTTTGCATATCTAAAACTATAAGTATAATTCCTTTCCTCAAAGTATCAACTTAATCCATTCCAAAAGCGAACTTATTTCCCAATGTAAACAAGAAAAATTTCAAATATAACGAATTCAAAATTACTTAACTTACTTCTCAAATCTATTTATAACAAGCGATTTCTTATATTTCTCTTTATTTATTATTTTTATGAGACTAAAGAAGCTGTTATACGGCGGTATGTCTGCATATATGTATGTTTCTGTTTGTATAAGTACATGCGTAAGTGTGTGTACGTGTATATATATATGTATGTGTGTGTATGCATATGTATGTGTATATATGTGCATACGCATCTATGTTTGTGTATAATTACATGTGTGTGTACCTATTGGGTGTAAGGGAATTAGTTCCTTTAGTCTCACTTCTTATTCTATAACGTTTTATTTTGCATATGTGCATTTATACATTGGTATATGAGTATATGTATATACGGATTATTATACGTTAAATTATGATCTGTAAACCTTTGTACTTATTTAAACTTCCCTCCCAATTTTAAATAAATAAATTTGAATTTTCATTTTCACACAATTATCTTCCTGTCTTTGTCAAAATGGCACCTAACCTATATTTATCTGTTCTTAAAATAGAGTTATGACGATTGTTTTCCACCTACCTCTTCCCCTATTTTTCTCTTGTTTTCTCTCCACTATATCTATTTTTTCTCCTCTCTTTTTTCGGCTTCTTACTATTCTTTCTTCCTCTTCTCTTTCTTTTTTTCTTCTTTATTTTCCTTTGCTTTTTCTTACTCCACTTTCCTCAATTTCAATTTCAATCTTTATCACTACTCCTTGAATCTTCACTTTACCTTTTCCATTTGCTAAAATTGCTTTGCTATTTCCTATTACCATATTGCCTTAAATTCAAGTGTTTTTAATAACGGCGCTTTAAAAAAATTGATGGATTTTCTGGAAGTATTGACTCTATTTTCCCCTTATGGATTACTAATGGATTATAAATGGACTTTTTTATTTATCCTGTTATTCATGGATTTTAATTTCTTATTCAGTGGAATTTTACAATATTTTCTTTCCATTTTTCTTGTTCCTGATTTATAATCCTTATGAGTCATTATAAAATTGCAATAACTGTTTAATAACTTTTTATGCAAATATGATTCATTTCATACTTGTAGTTTCCTTTTATGTATTAACCTGAAAAAAATTAATATTTTGCAAATCTCTTTCCTCTGATGAGGAGAATTGCATTTTTCAGAACTCTGCGGAATAAGGTCTTTCTAGTTCTTTGTTTCACTTGTCGGATAATGAAAAATGTTGTACACCTTCTTCACATGTTTATAAGTTTTTTTTAAATTTGAATTCATTTTCAATATTAAGATTTTTCTATAATATATATATAGTCATTCACCTACATTACTGTTTCGCTGTTTCACAGCTCATCAGTGCGGATAGATAGGCAACTACCTCAAGCCAAGATCGAAATCCGACCGCCTGTACGACAGCCAACGCTTCTGACCATTATGCTAATTAACATCTGCTGTGCGAGTCGTGACTTAACGATGTTTTGACAAAATACCTAAGCTCGATTTGTTTACACAAAGAGTACATATATATATATATATATATATATATATATATATATATATATACATATATATATGTAAATATATATATAAATATATATATAAATATATATAATATATATATAAATATATATATGTAAAATATATATATAAATATATATATAATATATATATAAATATATATATATGTAATATATATATATAAATATATATATAATATATATAAATATATATATGTAAAATATATATATAAATATATATATAAATATATACATATAAATATATATCTATAAATATATATAAATATATATACAAATATATATATATAAATATATATAAATATATATACAAATATATATATATATATATATATATAAATATATTCAGTAATGGGATTGAAAATTTAAAATTCAAATTAGAATTAAATTAAACGACAAAAAAAAACAACGATCGTACAAATTATAGACTTTGTTCTTGTTCCTTCTTGTGAAACGGATTTTTAATTTAATTCTAATTTGAATTTTAAATTATCAATCACATTGCTGAATATTAAATTAGCTCTATGATATTTACCTATCGAACTTATTATATATCTAAATTACAACGAGCACTTTTTCTTTCCCTGTATTTTAATTAAATTAGTAATTTTACTATTACATTAAAATACACTCTGCTCTTTAGACTATTGGTCTAATCTTCTTTAAATTTATATACAAATATATATAAAAATATATATATAAATAACATATATATACAAATAATATATATAAATAATATATATAAATAACATATATATACAAATAATATATATAAATAATATATATAAATAATATATATATAAATAATATATATAAATAATATATATAAATAATATATATATAAAATAATATATAAATAACATATATATATAAATAACATATATATAAATAATATATTCATAAATATATATATATAAATATATACATATATATAAATAACATATCTATATATATAAATAATATATATAAATAATATATATATAAATTATATATATATATAAATTATATATATATAAATTATATATAAAAATTGTATATATATAAAAAATACATATAAATAATATATATATATACATAATATATATATAAATAATATATATATGAATAATATATATATAAATATATATATAAATAATAATATAAATCTATATATATAAATAATAATATAATAATTATATATAAATAATAATATAATAAATATAGATATGTAAATAATAATATAATATATATACAAGCATTTCAGCCCGGCGTTGCCCGGGTTTTTGGAGGTGTATGCTGATAAAAAAACGGTCATTTTTTTTAAACTTGACCCCTATTATGACTCCTTAACATTTATTGTTTTGGGCTCAAATCAATTTATAAAGTAAGATCCATATCCAAGGCTATATATCTAAAATTTCAAGTGTATAGACCCAAAATTGTCGGAGGAGTTTTGGAGAGTTCACAAAAGTCAAATCGTTGAACTTTGACCCCTTAACAGCCAGATTTCTAGCCGAAAACCGATCGCAAAATTTTTCCAAATCTCAGTAAAGTGTATATCAAATTTCGAGTCTGTAGACTAAAAATTGACAGAGTTATTGCGTATGGAAATGTACACAGACAGACACACAGACACATACACTGATATATATATATATATATATATATATATATATATATATATATATATATATATATATATATATATAAAGATCTGTATTTATAAAAGCGTTGTTTAATTTTAAAATCAAAATGAGTTCAACAAGCCATTTTAACGCAGATTTTTTTTAAATAAACAAACGTTTATTTTTTACTTAATCGAAATTTTTCACGCCATCACGTCTTCGTCAGGATCGACACAGTTTTCTTTTCATCTTTTTTCCCCCTCGAGGCATGATGCCACTAAGAAAATAGGGTTCGTGCGATGATAATCAACGTTGACGAAGAAGTGAATAGGGCGAAATGTTCGATTTATAAACAAATAAATGTTTGTTTTTAAAAGAAAACACTCTAAATCAATGGCATATAATTTTTGCCAGCTTTTAACGGGATACAATCTAGCATATATATATATATATATATATATATATATATATATATATATATATATATATATATATATATATATATATGAATTTAAAGAATATGATACACTATTTCATACATAAATATAGGTATATATGAATTTAATTTTAGTTCAATAAGAAAGAAATCATCAATAGCAAGATGAGTAATTTCGAAGCTTAACGCTTCTTATTAGAAGAGAAGATTGGTGATAGATTATACCTGTTGAGTAACGCGACATCTAGCTCAAGGTACATTAATAAAGAAGTATAAAATAAATAAACATGAAAAGAAACAGCATTTCATACTCACATATTAATCATCCCGTATTATCTTTATTTTTCTATCTTTATATTTGTTTTTTTTTAATTTCTATCGTTATTTTTATTGTTTTTATGTTTTTATGCTTATTTTCATGTTTACTTATTTTCCGTTTTCTTTCCTAATGTACCCTAAGCTAGATGTAGCGTTTCCCTATATCTGCAACGTAGTTCCTTTAGCCTCTTCTGATGAGAAGCATTAGGCGTATGTAAAAAATCGTTTATAACCCCTCTTCCCATTGGTATTTTTCTTATTGAAGTGAAAAATAAATTCACATATACCGGTATTTATTTTGTTCTCAATATAATTTCATTTGAAGGAAAATATCATGAAAATATATATATATATATATATATATATATGTATATATGTGTGTGTGTGTGTGTGCGTGTGTGTGTGTGTGTGCGTGTGTGTGTGTGTGTATGCTGGTGATGCAATTTTCATTATATTTTCCTTCAGTTCATTTTCTTTTGAAATTACTTTTAATATTTTTAAATATTCTCTACCATTTGTCATAATGTTTCACACTTCGTATTCGAAATGTAAAAAAATATTTCAACACTTTGTTTAAATAATTTACATACTTATGCCATTATAAGCATTTCTCTAATTAATACAATTAATTTTCATCAATATTTTAATCTTTTATGTAACTTAAAATGGAACATTATAATATAAAATGAGTCGACGCTCATCTAGGCAAAAAACCACACACGGTTAATGAGGTTATTTTGCTAAACATTTATGATCTATTTGCGTTTAACTTCAAAAACCTTTTACGATAAAAACAGACAAATAATTTCTTTTTCTTTTAAAAGAAATAGTTTTTATTTAGGGGCTTATATCTATTGAAATAGTTTTTATTTAAGGATTTTTGTTTATTGAACTTTATAGCTTTAAAATAATTTCATTTTTATGGTATTATGCTTTAGTCATTAATTTATTGAAACACAAATTATAAAACTGTATTCGGTTTATTGGAATAAAAATAGAAAACTTTCTTTCATATTAAAAGGGACGTTATAATATAAAATGAGTCACTACTTATCTAGGCCAAAAACCACACAAGATTAAATGTTAATGAGTTTATTTTGCTAAACAATTGTGACGTATTTGATTTTGATTAAAATTATTTTTAGAATAAAAAACAAAAACTGCTCCTTATAAGAGAAACCATTTTTATTCAACTATGTGTGTGTGTGTTTGTGTGTGTGTTTGTTGTTTGTGTGTGTGTGTGTGTTTTGTGTGTGTGTGTGTGTGTGTGTGTGTGTGTGTGTGTGTGTGCGTGTGTGTGTGTGTGTGATGAACTTGCCCGTCGTTTTCGACGTATGAGCTTCCGCCATAACTAAGTTGTTCGAAAATCCACACAGATTTTCTTTTCATATATAGTGGCTTTGTGTAGAACCAACCACACTTTTTGGTATTACTGCTAATCCTTGTCGGTGTAGATGAATGTCTCAAAACTAAGCATACAGTACAACGCAGGGTTTTACATCAGAGTTACCTTCTCCTAGATGCATGTCTTAACTAAGACTGGTGGTGCCTCTCTCGCAGTGAGTTAATGCGCCTCCAGATACCAGCCTGGAAATTTCTAGAGACATATATATATATAACCTTTATGAAGAACACGACACTATTCTTCGTAAAACCTTACTGTATATGCGCATGCGGGTCGATGTATATGCGTGGTATTTATCCGGGCAACTGCGTTTATCAGTTAATATAGGCAGAACATCATCCAGTGTTAATATGATATTTATAACGTGCATGCGAGAAGATTATCGCCATAGAAATTCAGCGCTTCTACACTATCAGAACGAAATTTTGTAGTCAATAAATGGAGTTTTCCGATAAAAACTAATGGTTTCTACTGATTTATTTTGTTAATTCTAATAAATTACAATGTTAGCTTTAAAATAATGCAGTCGAAATTACCTGAATATAATTGAATTATTAAAATAAAACAACTTTAATCGTGTTAACCGGTGAAAAATTGCGACCATATCGTGTCGAAATTAATCAAAACGAAAAATTGCCTCTCTTTTGAACTCTCCTATGTCTTGCATGAGCAAATACGATCGTTTTCTTCAAATTCTATTTTCTTTAATAAATAATTTTCTACCTTATCGAATTTCGTAATTTTGGGATATAATCATCTTAAAAATACGAGGAATACGTAGATACCATTGTTTTCATGGGAAATTCAGTATTATGATTTCCGAAAATTTCGTTTGTTAGTGCAGAATCGCCTAATATTCTTTTTTTCTTTTTCTTTTTCTTTTTTTGTAATTAATTTTACTTTTATGCGAGTTATCTCGCTTTACACAAGATATTGTTTAAATCAAGAACATGGAAAGCACAAACTGTACAATATAAAATATTAATTAATTGACTGGTAAAAATTATAAAGTTCCTTAATACAAAATTATGCTTGATAATTTTTAATTAAAATATTCGTAAGTGGTTTATAGTAATTGAAATATTAGTAAGATATTCGTATTAAAATGTTCATAAAATCCTATCAATTAAACCGTTCTTTTAAACTGATCATACAAGTTTATTGATAGTAATCAAAACATTTGTAAGGCGTTTATTTAGATCAGTTCAAACGTTCATAAAATGTTACTCATATAAATTAAAAGCTTCGTAAAGCGTTTATTTATATGAATTAAAACATTCGTAAGGTGTTTGAATCAATTAAAACGTTCGTAAGGTGTTTGAATCAATTAAAACGTTCGCAAATTGTTAATTTATATCAATTAAAATATTCGTAAGGTGCTTTTATGTAGGAATTGAAACGTTAGTAAGGTGTTCGCGTTCTTGCCACACACAAGAAAGTTTATTAACTAACACAGATAAAGCAAACCGAGCCGAAATCTGAATATATAATGAACCGGTCATCCAATCACGCTATAACCCAATCTGATGTCTCACAAGTTGGTTGGTTGGTTGTTTTGTTTTACGGCATATCAACCTTTTCAGGTTATTTAATGCCGAATTCAGTGATTTTGAAGAAAAGTTTTTAATAGAATATATTTGTTTGTTTTTGTTGTTGTTTTTTTCAAGTCGCTTTCTATTTAACCCATAGTTGAAACCCTAACAGGTACTACCACTCCGAATCAGAGTGGACCTGGGAGCAATGGTGGCTCCATACGCCCCAAAGCCCGCAAAACTGGGGCCTCACCATCGGATATAGTTTAAGGTCATATCCAGGACCGTCCCACAAGTAGGCATTTTACAGTCGCTAGGACGATGCCATCCAACATGCTAACCTAGCGAGCAATTACTAATAGAATTTTCAGAATGTGAGAAATGATATAGTTATTTCTACAAACAACGTCGCAGTTCTTGAACGATGATAGACATTTTGGATGAGCTGACAGTCATTGGAGATTCGATTAATAAAGAGGACAGAGTTTTGCATCTTCTAGCTTCACTCCCAGATTCTTTTGATATGTTGGTGACAACATTAGAAGCAAATCAAGATGCTCCCAAGTGGGTATTAATGACAACATTAGAAGCAAGTTAAAATTTTCCCAAGTGGATATTAGTGACTGAAAGATTGCTGGTTGAAAAAATCAAGATCAAAGAAAGGGAAAATGATAACGCTGAATTGAAAGCCATGATGTCCAAACAGCACGTCAGCAAAAGAGAAACCAGATGTTATCATTGTGAAAAAAGCGGACACTTTGCACGTGATTGTTGACTGCTTAGTGGAGATACAAAATAAAGTTTCAATCGGAATCTTCCGAAAAAGAAAGCTTTTTTCACTAGGAAAATGCAGGATGATTCAAGTGTTGTTTGACTTTTGTCATATAATGCACTGTTTTCTAATAATAAAAAGACAGGCTGGTGCTACGTGTCACATGTGTTATGATGTGAAGAAATGTATTAATTTCAGAAAATTTGTCAAAAGAAATAATTCTTGGTGATGGATTCTTAGTAGAGATACAAGGAATAGGAACAATCGAACTGAAAATGAATCAAAGGGGAAACACAAAAATGCGGATTGGATGAGACGTTATATGTTCTCAATTTATTGTGTAACTTATCTAATGTGTCTGAAGCTACGAAAGATCTGCGTATTTACTGAATCGAGTTGTAAATTTCTAGATGATAGTAGTCATAGGTTAAAAAATTGGGATCATATTAAAGAAAAGGAAGAGCCCGGGAAGCAACTACATGCTCAGGTAGTAACATAAAATAAGACATTTTGGAGCAAAGAACTTACAAAAACTAGTAAAAGTAAAAGACCAATTAGTAACGAAGGATATTCTTTTTTTACACAGTGATCACCACTTATCAAGGCCCGGAAGCCACTCAGGGATAAGGGTTATTGCAAGTACATTACGTTAGTGTGGAGATTTGATAAAGTGTTTACTTAAGGGTGCGGTTCATTAGGAATTTATTAAGGTTGGACTTGAAGACATCCAAGTTGTAGTCCGATGGAAAGCAGGCAGACGGAACAGAGTTCCACAGGCGTGCATTTCTAAGAAAGAATCTTTGTTCATGGAATCCGCGTTTTGATTTAGGCACAGATATAGAGTGGGGGAAATTTTTCACAGTGGATTTAGCTAGACGGGTGTTTTTCATGAAAGATTGGCGTGGGGGGACCAGGGATTGGAGTTCAGACGAGCACCTGCCATGGAAATAACGATAAAACAAGGATAGGCTCGCAACGTCTCTTCTGTGGGAGAGAGGTTGCAGGGTAGAGAAAAGGGCATCCCCCACTAAGCCACGAAGTCTATTTTGTACTCTGTCAAGGCAGGATAGGCTGTTTTCAGCAACTCCTGCCCAGATATGGCAACAGTATTCCATCCTTGGACGTACTTAGCTTTTATATAGATAGAAAATTGCATCAGTAGTGAGATATCTTCTGGAGCGGTAGAAGGATCCCACCATCTTTCCAGCAACCTTGGCAACAGACTTGATGTACGTGTTCCATTTCAGATCAGGAGTAAAGGTCAAAACCCAGAAGCTTGTCAAAACACGGGGCCTCGCCTAGACGAGAGCCATCCATCACAATTGATGCCAGAACAAATCATCATCATTCCTCATGCTAGGATGGAAATCATCATCGTTCCTCATCTCCAAAATCTGAATAAAGGCGAGCCACTCTACTACTTGGAATTGTACATAGTGGTTTTTGTGAAAGAATGGCGACAAAATCGCTTAGAGACGAATATTTTGTCATATTTATTGATGATCAATGAAGATTTGTGTGGATTTATGTGCACAAGCACAAGAGAGATGTGTTTTAAAAGTCCACGCAATGGAGGAACATGGTTAAGTAATCCACTGGAGGAAATGTTCAGATTCTACGAAAATGGTGAGGAATACATTCCAAAAGAATTTGAAGAAGGAGGGGACACAGCATGAATATGTTCCTAAAACATCAGAGCAAAATGGAGCAGATCAAATGAACATTTGGTGAAAACAGTGCGAGCAATGCGGTCGGATTCAATGTTACCTAAGAAATTTTGGTGAGGTGCTTTATACACTGCTTCATGTGTTCGAAGCCGGAGACCAACAAATGCCATGCAAGGTATAACAGCATATAAAGTATGGGAGGGGTAAAACCGAATGTGAATCACTTATGCTTTTGTCCACATGCCAAAGGATGAGAGACATGAACTCCAAAGCACACAAAAGTATATTTATTGGTATGGTATTGGAATCAAGGCATACAGACTCTATGATACGATAAAATCAAGAGTATTCCATAACAGAGATGTCATCTTAAACAAATCAGATTCAATAGATGAACAAGCTAGAAAGAAAGTTGTAATTGAACATCAAGACAATTGTAATGATGATGATAAATCACAGGAGATAACAGGACCTCGAAGAACTCAAAAGATTAAGAAAAATGTCAGATCGGAATTGTGAATGGGTCTACATGGCCTATAATTTAAATGATCCATTCACATTAAAAGAAGTACTTTCCAGTTTTGAGAAAAATTAATGGATGAAAGCAAATGAAAGTGAAAAATTTTCCATACATTCTAATAAAGTATAGGGCCTTACGGAATTACCCAGTGTACGAAAAGCTATTGGTAGCAAGTGGGTGTTCAAGCAAAGTATAACATTGACAGAAACATGGAACACCACAAAGCCTGACTGATTTTCTTCAGAAGCAAACAATTGACTATGATGAGACCTTCTGTCTAATTGTAAGATTTGAATCGGTACGAATATATGAGAACTGAGTTTCACATAAGCGAACACACAGACACAAACTTGTGACTTTAAGGTAATCACAATTATCGCCCTTTAATTCTAGCAATGCACTTTTTTGCCATAAGAGGGCGATACAGCCTACTTCCATATCCGGTTCGTATCGTTTCTTTCTTGAACCTCGGGCCATGCAGGTCGCGTCGAAACTACTCTTCTGTTTTGCACCCACGCAAAGCACATTTGAACTGTCACAAAAGACAAAAACGCAAGTAATGTCTTTTGTACACATTTTCGGGAATGAATTGCTTAACGTTATACCTGTATCCATTCTGTAAATAAATGTACATTTGTTATAAAAATGATTACGGCGAATTTCGTTCACTAATTTCTTGGCAGACAGGACCATGCGGCCGTCTCTTTCCTCTACTCAACAACAGCTAGGACAATTCGTCCGCTTTAAATTAGTGACCGACCGACGCTCACTAGAAATGCCGCAACAAAAACTGATTTGCTGACATTCTATGTTTTGTAAAATAAAACGCTTTTATTGTCGCAAATGAGACACTGTTGTTTTCAATTATCAAAAAAGGAGCTTAAAAGATAGAAAGGGCGCACAAAACAAAAAAACGAAACAAAGAAATATAACGTTTTCCGTTACAGTCCATATAAAAAGAGCAAGAAGTATTTATCTATGTATATACACATAAAAAAATATAGACATAGTTTTATATATATATATATATATATATATATATATATATATATATATACACACATATATAAAAATATAGACATATTTTTCTCTTGATTACACATCATTTTTTACGAAGTTTTATATATGTATTTTTCGGATTTTGTTGTTTTTTTTTCTTTTTTTTCCTCTTCTCGCCATGGTCGAAGACAAGCCTAACTCCGCGACCCTGGAAGGCCAAATTTCTTTTCGCATGCCTCCCCACGATGTGCATAAACCAAATACTTGGTTATTACAAGCTAAAGCCATTTTCGAGAACCAGATAGTGTCTTCATCAGCCGCGAAACACTTCTACATGCTAGAAGCATGGCCTACGACATGGTAGGGAGAAGAGCACATACCACGGACAGATCGTCACACTCCAGCCATGGACGTAAGTCCCGTGACATACGTCCACTGCTACACCAGACGACAACTTCACGGTGACACGAGTAATGCATGACACATCGTACCTACAACACCGAATTTTTTACTTCATATCGATGTTTAAAAATAAGTTAAGTTTAGTAACACCTTACAGAATATCGACCCTTTACAGCAACAAACGGGATGGGCAAACCCACAGAGATACTCGTCAGACACTGTAAGCTCATGGAACTCACAACCTCAAGGACTGAAGTTATCTCAGCCAACATGATTTAAGCTGAAACATGCGCACTACAAAACTCATTCCTGCGCGTTCAAGATCCAACCGACCCACTGGTTACACCGATCATTTGAACATCGACAACACACGCTTTCCTCGGACCCATTTCCTCGCAGACTCACTTGCGACCATGCGCGCTAATTTCGACAAGGTTCTCTCCTTGGAACGGATTTATTTCTTCGCGGACTCACTTGCGATCGATGCGAACTAACTTTGGCCAATTGAACTCAAAAGTCCATTTGCGCACGCTTCCTAGACTCGGCAACACAATACAGTCGACGACCGCATTCTCTCGCACTTACGATTCACAATGCCGTTCTGTGACCTTTCCACACAGTTGCACAAGCTTCGAACTCTCTTTCTCTGATATCCTTTTATGTGCAAATTCTTTTCCGCTTTGCAACTTGTTAATAAAATGTTCTTTTTCGTTCAGATATACATCGACCATATTCATTTGCATGCTTTTCCAAGTTTCTGTTCTTCCTCTTAGCTTTCAGCTAACTGGGGCGGGGATACTATAGGAACAGAGTTCCACATACAAGCGAACACATACTTGTGACTTTAGGCTAATCACAATTATCGACTTTTAATTCTGCAATGACATTCTTTGCGACAATAGGGCGATACAGCTTACTTCCATATCCGATTCGTATCGTTCTTTCTCTTTCTTCAACGAACCTTGGACCATAAAGATCGCGTCGAAACTACTCTTCTGTTTTGCATCCACGCAAAGCACATTTGAACTGTTACAAAATACTTTTAAAGCAAAAACGCAAGTAATGTTTTTGTCTACCTTTACGGTAATGAATTGCTTAAAATTATACCTGTATCCATAATAATAAATATACATTCATTGTAAAAATAATTACGGCGAATTTCGTGTACTGGTTTCTTTGCAGAGGGGGCTATATGATCATATCTTTCCTCTACTTAACAACAACAGGCAATATTCACCCGCTATAAACTTTTATTGCATTAGCAGCATAGCTTGACCTGAAACTGCATCAATTAGACATAGCACTCGTGAACACAAAATATGCTTGCGAGACTCAGATCACTAATGGGTATCGGGAAACTCGTATTATTATTATTAATATTTCATGTACCTACATAAAATTTTATGTATCTATTTTGCCACATATGTATATATATATATAGAGAGAGAGAGAGAGAGTGAGTGAGAGAGAGAGAGAGGTATATAGATAGATAAATATAATGTATATGTTCATATATAGATACACATCATGTATATATATATATATATATATATATATATATACATACATAAAAAATATAAATAAATAAAATTGACAATGTTTCAGCTAATCTTTTTAGCAAATAAATCTATCAAGAAAAAGAAGCCCTGTGTTTATAATTCTGAAGCAGAAGATTAATTCTGAAAAAGAAGCTCTATATTTATAATTCTGGCTCTTACTCGTTTTCTAATGAGAAGCATTTCAATTCGAAATGCCATGTTCGAAAGAGGTTTTGTTCTTTTCTGTCTTCCCTATTGATCTGATGAGTTAATAAACTTCAAACTCTCATCTCTCACTTCGTATGCATGATATATATATATATATATATATATATATATATATATTAAACTGAGAAACAAGCACATGTGCTAAGTTGTTTCACGATTTTATTAGTAAAGTTGAGAAATAAAGAGACTCTTCGACAACCTCGTTAAAGGCAGAACATTCTGATGAAAATCGCGTAACACTAAAATCGTTAAAAAAAGGATGTGGAATTAAAAATGTTTAAAACAAAAAGTTTAATGCAGACAAGGCAATCACGATCTTCAGACAGAATTATTTCTTTACTTATGTTTTATTTACGTTTATATCAAAATAATGCATGCCATGTGTTTATGAAACGCAAGTTTCCAGCATTATCCTTTCGTGCGTTTTAATGTAAGTTTTATGGTGATCATATATATATATATATATATATATATATATATATATATATATATATATATATAGATAGATAGAGAGAGAGAGGGTATATAGATAGATAAATGTAATGTATATATTCATATATAGATACATATCATGTATATATAAACGTATATATATGTATATATATATATATCACGTATATATACATCAAAAATATAAATATATATATGTGCGTGTATGCTTGTGTGTATTATTTGTAATCTTCATATATATGTATATATATATATATATATATATATATATACATATGTATGCGTTTGTGCGATTTTGTGTATATGTGCATAAACATTCTGTAGTGAGTATTTAAAGCCACTTTAAGTCATCTACAAAATGAGGCTACTTATAATTGAAAAAGGAATTGGGATATAAAGTGAGTTCGGTCCTATAGAAACCACACGACAAATTATATACATATATACATATATATATATATATATACACATATATATATATATATATATATATATATATATATATATATATATATATATATATATTGCGCCGCCTGTGCCACGTCGCATGCAAGCACACACAACTTCGCTGATATGTTGTCATCGTTGAATGCTGGAACGGGATATTTGAAAGTATCCCTGCGTGAAAGATCTTTGGCTGGTGTCATATTTGTTTTTATCGGTGATTTCAATATTCGTTTTTTCTTGTGTTCAGCGGCAGACCAAACTGGGCCAGTCTGTCTTCCATGATTTGTTGTTGGTCAGATTTACTTTTACAAAACATCAGAACTGCATAAAAATATAAAAAAATAAATAAAAGTGGATGTAGCTTACGTCAAAAACTGTCAAATCTGTTATTTACTTGGCCAAAATCGTTTTCGATCACAAGAGAGCGAAAGAATATGGCAAAGACTAACTTCTGGACAGTAAAATACCCTTTACCTATATATATCTACGGAGACATCGAAGTTTTGTCGCCTCAGATTAGTTGATTGCCGAATTGCATTGTCAGCTGTGTTACCATTTCCACAGATATAGGCAGTGCCTGGTTCTGAGAGCTCTGTTTCAATCATTTTCTGCTTCTGATCTCTCCTCCTCCTCCTTCACTGTCGGGCTCACTTCTCCTCACTCTTCAGTGCTTCTCCAGTTACTTTCAGTTTTCGTCCATAGTTTTCTAATCTGCTAGGTAGGTGCCACTTGTCATTATGTTTCCCTTGGATTCATTTTTGTAGAGTAGGACAGAGTTTCCTGCTGACCGTGAGCCAGAATCGGATCTCGTACCTATTTTTGTACGTCACATCTTAAAAGGAAATAAATGGTGCTCGACTGAACTCCAATCTTTGGTTTCCTATATGGAAAATATTCACAACCACTCGCCTTGTAAACACAATTGCACAGAAATTTCCTTTATTTGTCTAGTTTCAGGCGGAATTTCCATGGATGAAACTTATTGGAAGAAGTTTTCTGTCCGTGGGGCACGTCCATGTTGATAAAAACTTGATCGTTTTTATATCCATAAGTTAACAACTTCTTGTCATAAACCTTGGATGTCAATATTGTTGTATAGTCATCAAAAAGGTGGCCTGCTCTCTCTCTCTCTCTCTCTCTCTCTCTCTCTATATATATATATATATATATATATATATATATATATATATATATATATATATATAATTATTTTTTTACTATAATAATTATATATATATTTATATAGTGTGTGGGGGGGTTATGTAAACGTGTCTCGAAATGACCACGGTGGTTCTTCGCTTTCTGAACCACATGTTATTACGTGATCAGTCTATTTACGTTCCGTAAGCAGTCTAAGTGTTGATTCATGTGTGTGTCCGACATGTATTTCGACATACCTTTTCAATTGCGCCGTCCGTCTTCTGTCTTTTGATCTACCTGAGAATTTAATCTGTCCTTGGATGGAACTGGATCCTGTGGATAAAAACGGTTTAAACGATCGAAGACGATGATTGATTTTAAATAGTTTTATTTAACTTCCCAGAATAATTTTTTCACAACATTGTTACATGATTTTCATTTTTTCACAACATTGTTACATGATTTTATTTTTTTTCACAACATCGTTACCTAATTTTAATTTTTTCACAATATTGTTACCTGATTTTAATTTTTTCACAATATTGTTACCTGATTTTAATTTTTTCACAACATTGTAACCTGATTTTAATTTTTTCACAACTTTGTTACCATATTTTAATTTTTTCACGACATTGTTACATAATTTTAATTTTTTCACAACATTGTTACATGATTTTATTTTTTTCACAACATTGTTACCTGATTTTAATTTTTTCACAACATTGTTAACTGATTTTAATTTTTTAACAACATTGTTACCTGATTTTAATTTTTTCACAACATTGTTACCTGATTTTAATTTTTTCACAACATTGTTACCTGATTTTAATTTTTTTCACAACATTGTTACCTGATTTTAATTTTTACACAACATTGTTACCTGATTTTATTTTTTTCACAACATTGTAACCTGATTTAAATTTTTTCACAACATTGTTACCTAATTTTGATTTTTTCACATTGTTACCTGATTTTATTTTTTTCACAACATTGTTACCTGATTTTATTTTTTTCACAACATTGTTACCTGATTTTAATGTTTTCACAACATTGTTACATGATTTTAATATTTTCACAACATTGTTACATGATTTTAATTTTTCACAACATTGTTACATGATTTTAATTTTTTCACAACATTGTTACATAATTTTAATTTTTTCACAACATTGTTACCTGGTTTTAATTTTTTTCACAACATTGTTACTTGATTTTAATTTTTTTCAGAACATTGTTACCTGATTTTAATTTTTTCACAACATTGTTACCTGATTTTAATTTTTTCACAACATTGTTACCTGATTTTAATTTTTTCACAACATTGTTACCTGATTTTAATTTTTTTCAAAACATTGTTACCTGATTTTAATTTTTTTCACAACATTGTTACCTGATTTTAATATTTTCACAACATTGTTACATAATTTAAATTTTTTTACAACATTGTTACCTGATTTTAATTTTTTCACAACATTGTTACATGATTTATATTTTTAACAACATTGTTACCTGATTTTAATTGTTTCACAACATTGTTACATAATTTTAATTATTTCACAACATTGTTACTTGATTTTATTTTTTTCTACAACATTATTACATGATTTTACTGTTTTCACAACATTCTTACATGATTTTAATATTTTCACAACATTGTTACATGATTTTAATTTTTCACAACATTGTTACCTGATTTTAATTTTTTCACATTGTTACATAATTTTAATGTTTTTACAACATTGTTACATGATTTTAATTTTTTCACAACATTGTTACATAATTTTATTTTTTTCACAACATTGTTACATGATTTTATATTTTTTCACAACATTGTTACATGATTTTAATTTTTTCACAACATTGTTACCTGATTTTAATTTTTTTCGCGACATGGTTACCTGAATGTAATTTTTTTCACAACATTGTTACCTGATTTAAATTGTTTTTACAACATTGTAAGCTGATTTTAATTTTTTCACAACATTGTTACCGGATTTTATTTCTTTCACAACATTGTTACCTGATTTTATTTTTTACAACATTGTTACCTGATTGTAATTTTTTTAACAACATTATTACATCATTTTTATTTTTTTCAACACCATTGTTACATGTTTTTAATTTTTCACAACATTGTTACCTGATTTTTATTTCTTCACAACATTGTTACATGATTTTAATTTTTTTCACAACATTGTTACATGATTTTTATTTTTTCACAACATTGTTACCTGATTTAAATTTTTTCACAACATTGTTTCACGATTTTTATTTTTCAAGACATTGTTACATAACTTTAATTTTTCACAACATTGTTTCCTGGTTTTAATTTTTTTCACAACATTGTTATTTGATTTTAATTTTTTTCACAACATTGTTACCTGATTTTAATTTTTTTCACGACATTGTTACCTGATTTTAATTTTTTTTACAACATTGTTACCTGATTTAAATTTTTTCACAACATTGTTACCTTATTATATTTCTTTCACGACATTGTAACCTGATTTTATTTTTTTTTCACAACATTGTTACCTGATTTTAATTTTTTTTCACAACATTGTTACATGATTTTAATTTTTTCACAACATTGTTACATAATTTTATTTTTTTCACAACATTGTTACCTGATTTTAATTTTTTCACAACATTGTTACATAATTTTAATTTTTTCACAACATTGTTACATAATTTTAATTTTTTTCACAACATTGTTACCTGATGAAAATTTTTTTAACAACATTGTTACATAGTTTTAATTTTTTCACAACATTGTTACCTGATTTTAATTTTTTCACAACATTGTTACCTGATTTTAATTTTTTCACAACATTGTTACATGATTTTAATTTTTCACAACATTGTTACATAATTTTAATTTTTTCACAGCATTGTTACATGATTTTAATTTTTTCACAACATTGTTACATAATTTTAATTTTTTCACAACATTGTTACATTATTTTAATTGTTTCACAACATTGTTACCTAATTTTATTTTTTTTCACAACATTGTTACATAATTTTAATTTTTTCACAACATTGTTACCTGATTTTCATTTTTTCACAACATTGTTACATAATTTTAATTTTTTCACAACATTGTTACATGATTTTTATTTTTTCACAACATTGTTACCTGATTTTATTTTTTTTTCACAACATTGTTACCTGATTTTATTTTTTTTCACAGCATTGTTACATGATTTTAATTTTTTTCACAACATTGTTACATAATTTTAATTTTTCACAACATTGTTACATGATTTTAATGTTTTCACAACATTGTTACCTGATTTTATTTTTTCACAACATTGTTTCTTGATTTTCAATTTTTCACAACCTTGTTACCTGATTTTAATTTTTTTACAACATTGTTACCTGATTTAAATTTTTTTACAACATTGTTACCTGATTTAATTTTTTCACAACATTGTTACATGATTTTTATGTTTTCACAACATCGTTCATGATTTTTATTTTTTCACAACATTTTTACCTGATTTTATTTTTTTCACAACATTATTACCTGATTTTAATTTTTTCACAACATTGTTACCTGATTTAATTTTTTCACAACTTTGTTACCTGATTTTAATTTTTCACAACATTGTTACCTGATTTTTATTTTCACAACATTGTTACATGATTTTTATTTTTTCACAACATTGTTACATGATTTTAATTTTTAACAACATTGTTACCTGATTTTTTTTTCACAACATTGTTACATGATTTTAATTTTTTTCACAACATTGTTACATAATTTTAATTTTTTCACAACATTGTTACATGATTTTATTTTTTGCACAACATTGTTACCTGATTTTAATCTTGCAAGACATTGTTACATAATTTTAATTTTTTTACAACATTGTTACCTGATTGTAATTTTTCAAGACATTGTTACATAATTTTAATTTTTTCACAACATTGTTACATAATTTTTTTCACAACATTGTTACATAATTTTAATTTTTTCACAACATTGTTACATGATTTTAATTTTTTCACAACATTGTTACCTGATGTTTATTTTTTTCACAATATTGTTACCTGTTTTTATTTTTCTCATAACATTGTTACCTGATTTTAATTTTTTTACAACATTGTTACATGATTTTAATTTTTCAAGACATTGTTACATAATTTTAATTTTTTCACAACATTGTTACAGGATTTTAATTTTTCAAGACATTGTTACATAATTTTAATTTTTTTACAACATTCTGACCTGACTTTAATTTCGGTGTCGAGTCAGAGAGTCTTGGTGGGAGGACATGTACGCTCTTCGGCGTTACTTCCGGTGGCATTTGAGTAAGACACACCAAGGCCAACCTAAGCTTGCCATTTATAGTGTTATGTTATTCGCATATGCAAATAAGTGGTTGCCACCACAACACTTATATATATATATATATATTATATATATATATATATATATATATATATATATATATATATATATATATATATATATTAATGATGAGCTTAATGGTACTAAATGGTGTTAAATTCTGTACTAGGTTTGCTTAGTAGGTGATCGTCACTCACTACGTGTGCTGCTTCTTTGAGTTTTCTTATTCTCTACGGTTCTTCTTTATAATGGTTTCCCTTTGCCATTTATATGTTGTTGGCCGTATTATATTTTCAATATCTTTACATATTACGAATTTTCGGTATTCTTCTAACATTATTTTTTTAGTGGGCGACATATATCACTTTGAAAGATGTAATATACAAAGTTCGATAAGAAACGCTTGAAGAAGGCCGAATCTTACAAAACGTGAAAAATGATACTCAAGATGAGAACAGTAGTTTAATATTTCAAATAATATAAAGTTTGAAACTCTCATTTCAAAATATAAACTTCTTATCGAATAAAAATTAACACTATCAGCTAAACAGTTAAAAGGTTAAGAAATTAACAGGTTAAGAAGTTAAAAGGTTAAGAAATTAAAAGGTTAAAAAGTTAAAAGGTTAAGAAATTAAAAGGTTAAAAAGGTAAAAGGTTAAGAAATTAAAAGGTTAAAAAGGTAAAAGGTTAAGAAATTAAAAGGTTAAAAAATTAAAAGGTTAAGAAATTAAAAGGTTAAGAAATTAAAAGGTTAAAACTTAAAAGTTAAAAGATTAAGAAATTAAAAGGTTAAAAAATTTAAAGGTTAAGAAATTAAAAGGTTAAAAGGTTAAATAACTGAAAATGTTTCGCATCTCATCGTCTATCATAAAGCAATTAAGTTATTTTCTTTGCTTGCTCGGACTGACAACTTTTCTGCGTCTTTTGTGTAAAGGGGAAAACTCTTTTATTAAATTTGAAAACTGTCTATAAATAGATTTTCTTTCTTGGAAATACAAAAATGTAGTGAAACTTGCTCTATCGACCGATTTTTTCTAGCCCACAGGTGGTGGGACTGGCCGAGGCTTGGAGCGATACAAACTGACGCAGGAATGTTTGGGGTGCGTTGCTGTACAATGGTACATTTCACTTTATTTCTCCTACAATCGTTAGCATTTAATAATAAAGGTGGACATTTTTCTTGAAATCGAAAATACTTGACTTGTTTTAATGTTATAGAATATTTTAATGAGTTCTGCGCTAAAATTGTCTGAATTTTTTGGATCAAGTTTTGACGATTGTTGTCTTGAGCATGCTGGAATATTCATAAGGAAAAGGCGACGATTATTTTACTTTAAAAACGATTGTATTCACTTAACTAATGAATATCCAATTCTTTAACTAGGAGTTACGTCTACATTCCAAACCTTACCATCGCGTTCTAACTGCACGAAAATTCTGAAATTTAAAGTTATCTTACTAAAATACTTTTTATATCAGCTAATCAGTTTGTAGAAAAGTAGAAAGTGTTGCATTAACTTTCGGCAGCCTCATAACTCTCACTGTCCTTAGTTTGTTCTTTAGTTCTCATATTCCATGTGCGATTTTTCTGACAAAGTGGCAACAATCGCTGTTTTCTAAGTCGAAACTTATTTCATCTAACGTTTATCATTGGTTCGTTTGTGACTTTGAAGTGGTATTTATTTAGCTGCTTCCATCAAGTGTCTTCATGTCTTGTCTGAAGCGATTTTCATAAATTATGAAAATAATACACTAAGATACTTTATGTTCTACGTACGTTATCACCTCTCACACATTAAAAAATGGCAACACATCAAAGGCCATGAATGACAAAGTTCTTTCTGATTCTCTCTCCTCTGATCTTGAGCGCGTGATACAGTGGGGAAAGAGGTGGCTGGTTACTTTTAATGCATCTGAAACCAAGCTTCTATCTTTACATCATCAATGCTCTGATCCCCATCTGGCATCAATTGAAATGGATGGCTCTCGTCTTGGGGAGGTTCCATGTTTTGACAAGCTTCTGAGATTGATCTTTACTTCTGACTTGAAATGGAACACGTACATGAAGTCTGTTTCCAACGTCGATGGAAAAAATGGTAGGATCCTTCTACCGCTCCAGAAGATATCTCACTTTTGATTCAATTCTCTATCTATATAAAAGCCAAGTACGTCCGAGGATGGAGTACTGCTGCCACATATGGACAGGGGCTGTTAAAAACAGCCTATCCTGTCTTGACATAGTACAAAATAGACTTCGTGGTTTAGTGGGGGATGCCCTTTTCTCTTCCTTGCAACCTCTCTCCCACAGAAGAGACGTTGCGAGCCTGTTTCATCCTTACTTCCATGGCAAGTTCTCGTCTGAGCTCCAATCTCTGGTCCCCCATCGCCAATCTTTCACGATAAACACCCGTCTAGCTGAAACCGCTGTCAAAAATTTTCCCCACTATTTATCTGTGCCAAAATCAAATTCCATGTACAAAGCTTCTTTCTTAGAAGTGCACGCCGGTGGAACTCTCTTCCGTTTGCCTGTTTCCCACCTGACTACAACTTGGATGTCTTTAAGTCCGACATAAACAAATTCCTGATGAACCGTTCCCTTAAGTAAGACACTGTATCAAATCTCCAATACTAACGATTACTACGATACTAACCCATTGATTACTGTACACGCAATAACCCTTATCCCCGAGTGGCTTCCGGGCCTTGATAAGTGGTCACTATCATGTAAAAAAAAATGATGGATACTGATTAGACTGATGTCGCTAAGGTAAAAGTTCTTACTTTACCTATTTTTAAATGAACTTTTCCAAAGAACAAATTTTCAAAAAAGGACATTCGTTTTAATTGATCTAAAGAATATTTATCCGTCAACTATTTTTATGGCAAGAAGACAAAGAATATTTATCCGTCAACTATTTTTATGGCAAGAAGACAAAGAATATTGCTTTCGAAAGATGAGCAAGAAACATTGTTTTATTCATTTAAAGCTGACCCTGATAATTATTTTTACTGAAAGGAGAAAGTTAGAAATTTGTGAATACGCCTGCCATGCATAAGGAATCGTAATGTGGGTTATATTTAGTTTAATTAAGTGATATGGAAAATGGTAAAATGTGGGTGGAAGCTCTTCGTGAACTTTCGTATATCTCCGACTTTTAAAATTTTGAACATCAATTTATCAAAAAAATTTCTTAAATTGTGGTTTCTTGGAGTCTTTTAGTGGCCATAGTATGAACAAAACCATACAATACGAAAATTCCATTATCCGAGGAGCGTTCCAAAATTTAATGCATTCTATTTTTTCTCCAGTTCTAATAGACTAGAGGGGATTGCAAAATGTTATGCTGACTGAACTTTATAACCTGAAAGTTTCAGTTCTATTTTGCAAATATTGACGGTATAAGACTAAGAAAATACCCCCTTGTTATAGATGTGCGCTAGAAGCAGAGATGCATCATTGAATTTCCAAAAATTGCATTGAGAATTGTGATGACTATGCCGAAAAATACACTCTGCAGAACAAAACGTCCTCATTCTATCACTCCTATCTTTAGCTCTTCAAATTTTTTAGTAAAAAAATAGGAAGCTTTACTTTTTGAACGATCCTCCTATCAGATTGACATTGAATTTGATCCATAGTCACAAATAAACAATATTCCAGTAATTCTAATTCCTTCTTCAGGCGCCTTTAATTTTTTACATTTTCTTGTACCAAAATCATGTAATAAATTTTGATAAAAATTTGAATAAGGAGTTCTATAAATAAGGTTTATGTATCATAATATCTTGTTATTAATCTTTTTTATTTGGGCATAAAAGTATTGCAAAACTGTTATAGTCGGTAATTGTTTTTATCTGCTCTAGGACGGGTATTCTTCAGGTAAGATCTAAAAACCGAAAATAATTACTTGATAGTATGAGAGAGTTGCAATTATTTTCAGATACCCCGTAGAAGGATGCACCTGTGTTTAGCGTGACCTATTTACAATCACAGCAATTGCGTGTTTTGGGGTGTTTTTTTTTTAGATAAACGAGATGTCTGAAGATGAAGCAACAGAGGGCGATGTGCATTGTTGATGCAGAAACGTTTGCCTTCTTGAAAAACGGTATTTTGATCTACCTCATCAAAAAGGGGAGATTTTCAGGTGTGCAAATGACATGGATATCTAAGAAATATTGATTTCTTGGCCACCTTTGTATAGAAGGTGAATAACATGCACCTCAAACGGTAGAAACTTCTGTTTATTTTGGTTTCGCTATTTATTTTCAAAAAGAACTTTTCTTTTCATTTTTATTCTTTACAATTCAAGATGGTTTATCGTTGAATCAAAAGGAATATCGCCACAAGTTGTTAAAGAAATGTTCTTTAAGTAAAGTTTTAGAAATCGTGGAACGATACATAAATAGTGCAACAAAGATGAAAATGACATCAAATAAATATAAAAACACTTATACACACATTGAAAAAAACTATTAAATAATATACAGGTAAAACCCTTGCTCTTTACACTAAGTAAAAAAAAAAATGCTGTGTACAGTTTCGAATATTGTTACGTCTAGCCACACTGATGAAGTGTAGAAATAACGTAACACGTGTCTATAAATAACTATACGGGGTATCTCAAAACTGTACTCATGTATTCACACTTCGAATGACGATAAAACATTTATTCCTTAATATAAAGTGAAATAAATATGAAATAATAATAAATTTCTTCGTTTCTTTTTCTCTCTTAGTTTCTTTCTCTGTCCTGCTCTAAGCAAGTATGTCGACCTAGTCCACAAATTCCAAAACTCCATCATGACAAGTTTCAAGAAAAAATACACGATTAAACCCAGATCTCCAATTTCCAACGTAGACCCAAACTACCATGCCTCCTTCTCCAACATCAAGAGTCTATGTTCTAACCTTCCAGAGGTTGAAACACAATTGCAGGAGACTAAACCAGACCTATTATTTCTACGCGAAACTGACATTAGAAAGATTATTTCCCTAGATGAGTTTGTAATTAAAGGATAGTTTAACTTCAAAATCTGACCCCCAGGATCGCCATGGGCATGGAATATGTGCCTATATAAAAGATGGCTTCCCATGTGGTAGGGACATCTCCAGAGAATATCTTAACTTACCCTATATATGCTTCCGGGTTGCACTTGCTCACACTACTGCGTTTATATTTACTCTCTATCGCCCCCACAACAGCGGAGTTACTATCTTTAAAAGCATATCTGAGAAAATTGACCACGTCTTATCTGCTTATCCTTCAGTTAACATTCACGTTTGTGGAGACTTCAATGTTCATAATGTGGAATGTTTAACCCACTCAAAAAAGACCGATGATGAGGGGAGGTTCTGTTAGGTCTCTCCAGTGCTTATGACCTCATTCAGATTGTTCACGAACCAACCCGTGTGCCCGACACTGACGGCCAGTATGCGAGTCTCCTAGACCTTTTTCTCACCACTTGCCTGAACTATATTCAGTTTCCGTTCTGTCTCCTCTTGGATCTTCTGACCACTCTGTTGAATCAATTAAGATAAAAATGAAATGTAATAAATCCTCGGACGCACCTCTCTATCGTACAGTATATCGATACACTATGGCTGATTGGGATAACTTCCGTACATTTATATCAGATCTACCTCTGCGTTCCATGTTTAAAAAAGATGTGTCCTCTGTAGTATCAGACCTGACCGATTGGTTAATTGTAGGTATAGACCGTTTCATACCCTCGAAAAGTTCCAGTAAAAACCTAACAGCCAGCCATGGTTCTCTCTAGAATGTGCTGCTGCTATTGCGCACAGAAATCACCTTTTTCATTGCTTTCAACGTAATAAATGTATTGAGACGAAAGCCGCTTTCAGGACTGCCAGCAACCATTGTCAGAAAGGAATAAAGAACGCAAGTCAATCAAGTCCAAAGCAGCTGCGCAGCGGCTTGGTTCCCACCAGTTTTGGCAAATAGCAAACAGAATCCTGAACAAAAGAGTGTGCTAATGCCAACTATCATCAATGGACTTGAGGTAATCTCGTCAGCATCAGACAAAGCCAAACTCTTTGCCAAGAACTTTGCAGCTAATTCTACCCTTTGCGACCAAGGCCGCCAACTTCCAATATTTCCTCCTGTATCAGAAAACACGCTATGTGATATACAAATATATGTACGCGCTGTTCCCAAGCTAATCAGAAACCTTGATTCCAGTAAAGCAACCGGCCCTGACGGTATTCCAATTATAGTACTCAAAAACTTCAGCCAGAACTAGCGCCCATACTTACAAAATTATTTAAACGTCTTTAGGAGAATTGCGTCCCATCACCCTGGAAAATTTCATCAGTATACCCTCTATTTAAGAATTCATGTGATCACTCATCTCCCTCTCAGTACAGGCCAATAAGTCTCCTGTGCGTCATGATTAAGTTGGAATCTGTGTAAATAGAGAAGTAATCAACCATCTCAGCAAAAATAACCTTCTTAGTGCCACACAATATCGTTTCCGGTCTGCTAGATTTACAGCAGATGTGCTTACAGTTATATCTCATAATATTAGCAAATTTCTTGACGGAGGCAACCTTTCTAGGACAACTACTCTTGACATATCAAAGGCCTTTGATAGGGTATGGCATAAAGGTTTACTTCACAAGATCTCCAGCTATGGTATACCTGGAAATGTCTTCTCAATTATTAAATCATTTCTCTCTGATAGGTTCATAAGAGTAGTAGTTGATGGGCAGAAATCAGAAGCTCAAAGTATTAATGCTGGAGTCCCTCAGTGGTCTATCCTGGGCCCAACTCTCTTCCTGATTTACAATAATGATCTCCCAAATAACATCCTTACATCATTCGTATACATTTATGCTGATGATACTACCATCTATGGTAGCACATCTAAGACCGTAAACAACCAAGTTCTCTCCGATTCTCTCTCCTCTGATCTTGAGCACGTGGTACAAAGGGGAAAGGAGTGGCTGGTTACTTTTAATGCATTTAAAACCAAGCTTCTATCTTTACATTATCAACGTTCTGATCCGCATCTGGCATAATGAATGGCGCTCGTCTTGGGGAGGCCTCGTGTTTTGGCAAGCTTCTGGGCTTGACTTTTACTCCTGATCTGAAATGGAACACGTACATCAAATATGTTGCCAAGGCCGCTGGAAAAATGGTGGGCTTCTTCTATCGATCCAGTAGATATCTCACTGCTGATGCAATTCTCTATCTATATAAGAGCCAGATATGTCCAAGGATGGAGTACTGTTGCCACATCTTGGCAAGAGCTGCTAGAAAGGACTTGCCCTGCCTTGTTCAAAATAGACTTCGTAGCCTCGTAGATGTCCTTTTCTCTTCGCTGCAGCCTCTATCTCACAGAAGAGATGTTGCGAGTTTGTCTCTGCTTTATCGTTATTTTCATGGCAAGTGTTCGACTGAGCTTCAGTTTATGGTCCTCCCTTGCCAAACATTCATAAGAAACACTCGTCTAGCTGAAAACACTATCAATAATTCCCCTTACTCTTTATCTAATCCTAAACCTAAACGTAGATTCCATGAACAAAGCTTCTTTCTCAGAAGTGCACGCCTGTGGAATTGTCTTCCGTTTTCCTGCTTTCCAGCTGATTACAATATGGTTGTCTTCAAGTCCAACGTAAACAAGTTCTTGATGAGCCGTTTCACTAAAGTTAACAAAATTACAAAATTTCCATTACTAACGATTCCAATTGACACTCTCAACCCTTATCCGCGAGTGGTCTCTGGGCCTTGATAAGTGGTGATGCCTATGTAAAAAGATGGAATAACTTCAAATACAGAGGACAACAGTAATTGGAGAATCATGTTCGCAAATGTTCGAATCGATAATCGTTACTCTTCAAACAACACTAATAACAGTTTAAGTGTAAGTACATTTTTAGACACAGTATATATATATATATATATATATATATATATATATATATATATATATATATATATATATATATATATATAAAGATCTATTGTTGATTTATTTTTTATTAATGATTCTGTGGTATTTAATTGTTTCGCTCGCCTTAGCATTTTGATGGAGTTATCTGCCCTTTCTTTATATTTACGTCGCTCCTTTTTGGAGACGTATATTTTTATATATATATATAGGCTTGAGATGTTAAAAAGTCGGGACTAATAAATACAACGAGGTTGTTAGATAGTGCTCAATAACAAGAGCAAAATATTTTTAATTATTTATTTCAGGGTAAACAGTTACATATGGTCGCTACAAACAGCCATCTGTTTCAGTCAATGAGATTTCGTCAGGTGACCCTGAACCCATGTGGCGTCGATGGAAAACAAATGACTATGATTGAAGTATTCGTAAAGGTGCAATATCTTTCCACCCACGAAAAATCCTTTTAAATTACCATTATTATAAGTTTAAATTACCATTATTATAAGTTTAAATTACCATTGTTATAAGTTTCCGAGGCTGCTAAAAACCAAAATATCAATAAAAATCCTAGGAAACGCATAGTTTCAAGATATGAAAACATTATATAGTAGGGCTCACTTTTCTATATTAATTTAACGTAAAATGAACATACACTTTATAGCCAAATTGGCCAATAAGTGGGTGCTCATTTTACGTTACATTAATATAGAAAAGTGATACCGACTTCTTGAAACAATAATGTACGAACTTAAGGGCAAATGTCATATAGTCTAGTACCATTTTTGTGTAAATTTTATAAGTTAGAAATCTCGGTAACTACTGATTATAATTTAACAAATATAGGCTATTTGCTCTTAAGATCGAGCATTATTGTTTACACAAGTGGAGGTCATTTTTCTGTATTAATTAAACGTAAAATAAGCAGCAACTTTATGACAACCTTAGCTATAACGTGGGTGTTTAATTTACGTTAAATTAATATAGAAAAGTGACCCCACACTTTTTACAAGTATAATTTATTCATATCATTGAAATTACTCTTTTCTTTGGATTTAAACTGTTGTTTTCGTTTTCAGCACCCACGAACACATGTAATAGCAGTAATTTTAAAGGATTGTTTTGGTAAAAATATACTGCACCTTTACCAATATTTCAATCATAGTCATTTGTTTTCCTGGTTTTGCATATGATTTACAAAATATCTGAATAACCACTGGCTTTGAAGGAGGGGAGACTAAAACTTGATGCTATGGTTTCAAATGATCTGAACAGCAAAGGGAGACTTGCTTCCAAATCAAAAGTCCTGTTACACTTTTGTATTTTGGTTTTAAGTTAATGTTTTCATATCTAATTTTTGTTTCTGCATTACAGATTAAAGTTCGTGCTTTAATAAAGTGATATTAGCATTTACTGTACAATTATTTGATATCGCGATCAAAATGGAAGCAAAAAGAATTGAAATCGCTGCTCTATTGCGTGCGTCCCATAAAATAACAGACATTGCAAAGCTCCTTAATGTCAGTCGTATGACGATGCATAGAGTTGCATGTCGTATAGTCAATGGAGAAACCCTCAACGATTGCCCCCCGCAAAGGAAGGCCCCGTGTTGTGAAGACCAAGACAATTAAAAAGGCGTTCGAGAACAATCCAATCCTTAAAATGACACATCTCGCTAATAGGAATGGGATCTATGTGTCCACTTTCAGGAGGGCTGTCAAACTAGAAGGTGGAAAGAACTTGTAAGTGTTAAGAAAACCTTGTTGATGGTTGGAATAAGAAAAAAGAAGCGCCCTGAACGCAGTAAAAAGCTTCTCAACATCAAAAGCCATGGAAACCGAATCATATTTTTTCGAACGAAAAGGCCTTCACCGTCGATCCTCTCATGAATAAACAGAATGACAGAGTAGTGTCGTTGGGTCATGATGGCTCTGAGTGCATAATGTCTCCACGACAAAACATCCGGTGTCGCTTACGATGTTTGGGGTTGTTTCTTCAAATGGGGGAGAAGAAGCCTCCAGCGTGGTTCCCCACCAGATACTAGCTTACCGCCCGTGACCATAAATATGTCCTCGAGACAAAACTGCTTCTTTAGATACAGCGAGTCGTCAAAAAGTTCGATTACCTCTTTCAACAAGATGGAGGAACCATTGTACACCGCAAAATCGTCCACTACTGGTTGAATGAAAACATCAATTTTTTAAAGGATTTTTGGTGCCGCAATCACCAGATTTGAATTTGTTGAACTACAGAATCTGAACGCATGTTGGGAGCAAGGCGTGAAAGTGTCGTCACAGTAGTCTAGAACACTTGAAGGCTGCCGTGAACAGCACGTGGTTGGTGCAAAAATAATGTCTTTTTTGACATCCAACTTCATATTATAAAACGGTATTAATTTTTAACCAACCTAATATTTCTTATGTTATATCTCCCCTCTTTGGTTTATATAGTAAATTTCATAGTGTATAAAGATTATTTGATACTGGAGATATTCATAATCGTACACTATTTCCAAAAGATGGGAGATATAACATATGAGAAATATTTAGAATCAAGTCTCCCCTTACTGTTATTTCAGATCATTTAAAATCATAGCAGCAAGTTTTTGCTTCCCCTTCATCAACAACAGAGGTTTTGCAGAAATATATATATATATATATATATATATATGAGGGGCGTGCAATAAGTAATGTCACTGGCCCACTTCCCATAGCAGTAGAGCAACGAAACTTGGCACAGTTATTAGTCTTTCTCTACATAGGAACCACCCACCCAGTTATGCATTTTATCCCATCGTTTGATGCAGCGCTGGAGACCGTTTTTGTAGAACACCCCAGGTTGGTCCTCCAACCACGACGTGACTTCAGAAATCAAGGCTGCATCATCTGGGAAACGCTTTCCTTTCAAAAACAACTTCATGGCTAGGAAGAGGTGAAAGTCAGAGGGTGCAAGGTCAGGAGAGTAGCGAGGATTTCATAACCACACGCCCGTGCTTCTGATCCGGCGACATGCGAATTGTGGACCGGAGCGTTGTCCTGCAGGAGGAGGGTACCTTTGCTGATCTTGCCCCGCCTCTTGATTTTGATAGCTTCCCTTAATTTCCTCAAAAGTGAAGCACAATAGGCTTCTGTAATTGTGGTACCCCTTTGCCAGGAAATCTGTCATCACTACTCCGTCCTGGTCTCAGAAGACTGTGAGCATGACCTTGCCAGCGGAGGGCTACATCCTTGCTTTCTTTGGAGGTGGTGAGGCCAAGTGCTTCCACTGCATTGACTGGGCTTTGGTCTCTCGATCATAGTGATGGACCCAGGTTTCATCCTGTGTAATAAGTCTTTGGAAAAACTTTGACTCATCTTCTTTGCACATCTCCAAATTCATCCTCGAGAACTCGACGCGTTCTCCCTTCTAGAATAGGAATCCATCTGGCAGACACCTCATTCATATGCAAATTCTTGACATCTTGAGCTATTTGGCGAATAGTAATCCGCCGATACTCCAAAATGGCAGCCTCAACTTGGCGGATAGATGCCTCATCAATGGAAGAAGGGGGGGCGACCAGGTCTGGGGGCTGTTTTCACAGACTTCCGGTCATGTTTGAATTCACGATGCCAGCGTTTTGCAAGGTCATATGATGGGGCATTATCACCATAAGTTTCTTTAATTTCATCAAAAGTTTCCTGTGGTGTGCGTCCTTTCAAATACAAAAATCGGATCACTGCTCGACATTCAACAGGCTCCATTTCACACCTGACTCAGTTCAAACACCTGTAAAACAGAAATCACAATAGTTCAGAGCTGTAATTTGCTACATAACCTGTAGAGATATAAATCATTGCACATGCAAAATTTCAGCTAGATCAGACAACTGGAAGTGAGTCAGGGGCATTACTTATTGCACGCCCTTCGTATATATATATATATATACACACACACATATATATATATATATATATATATAGTCATCCACATACAGTACTGTTTCGCTGTTTCACAGCTCATCAGTGCGGCTAGACAGGCAACTACCTCAAACCAGGATTGAAACCCGACCGTTTATACGGCAGTCAAGGCTTCTAACCATTACGCTATTGGCGGCTGCTTGAACGAGTAGTGAGTTTAACGATGTTTTGATATCGTTTGATATATATATATATATATATATATATATATATATATATATATATATATATATATATATATATATATATATATATATATATATATATTATCGCGCATGAGAACCATGTAGGAGTACATATATTCTTTTCGACTAAGATAGATCCCCTACTTTTTATCACTTTTTGTTTTCTCGCTCTACTTATCTTGTTTTTATTAAATGATGAACCCCGTAGACATTCCATATATTTGGATTGTCTTTCCTATTAGCAACGGATGCATTAATTGCATGATCGACATAAATAATATTAAATTGTTCGAACGTGTTGGTGGGAGTATTCATGACGCAATGGATAAAGGTGTTTAGTGATAAACCGTGCGAAATGACAGACTTCTGGAAGTAAAAATCTTAATCTCCAGTACAAGCGATACTAAGAATACATTTACTAAATACTTAACACACTTACGTGCTTAAGACTGACGGAACAAGAGCAAGCCAGCTCTGTCGATTAAGCAAAGAGTGTTACATATTACAGACCGTATGTCAATGGCGATTAAGTCAGCTAGTATTTACTTTGACCCGGGCACATGGAGTATATGTTATGATAATCCAAATCTGTAAAAGAAAATCATTCTCAGGGTTGAAATATGGATGGGTGGTATGAAAGATTAAAACAAAACGAAAAAGAAGAAAAAGCAAAAGTTTTTAAACCAGTTTTCTATGAAAGCAGATACGAAACACTGCGCGTGATGCTGTAGAGAAATGTTGAATATCCCTAAGAATAAAATTAACAACCTAACATCTATTCGCACGTTATCGAAACATTTAAGAAGTTAAATAATTAATTAGCTAAGAGAACGTTAGTCCCTCCCCCCTCTCTCTCACACACACACACTCTCTCTTCCTCTCTCTCTCTCTCTCTCTCTCTCTTCTGCGCTAATCAAATCAATTCTCTATTAAAAATAAACCATTAGGAACTCTCAGCAAACGCCATCTTGTGTTTTTCTGTAGAAAAAGTTTTACTCGTCTATCTGAAAATACGAGACGATCGATGACCAGAAAATCAGAAGATAAGTAAATTGTTCCACAATAACTAGACGAAACAGCGAAGACCGTGCATGTAACGTACATTAATTTGCTATTTTTACTCTTTTCTTTCAAAGTTAACTGACGCCGTTTATCTTGGTCTTCGCTATATATATATATTATATATAGTAAATGAGTTCGTAGGTACGAACAGAATTCGATTAAAAATGTTGTGATGAAAATGGTTTTATGTTGTTTGCTTTCATATATTATTAAAAGAGAAAGCATTTGGAGTTAAAATCCATTTAGTGTTCCGCATGTAATTTTAATGAAAAACACATTTGGAATGTGTTAATTTGCTAGCATAATTGAGATTTTGACAAACGGAACCGGAAGTAGTACAGTTAATTCATCGCGACATGTTGTTTTTTGTGTGGCTGAAGACAAAAAAGTATTAAATCATCTTTTCCTCTTACTACTTATTACTAAATTGGTTTTAACTGAAAAAACGGTCTTCATGCCATATATATATATATATATATATATATATATATATGGTTATACACACATTTTATTTGGAAGTTTTCATTTTCATAGGTGCCAGAATGTTCGTCAATTTCTTGTTTATTGGGATTTTATCAGAATGCATTTCGGTGTCCATGTAAACAATCTAAACATTTTAATTCCTGTTAATTTTAGGGCTATTGATAAGCTCCTTTAATCTAAGGTTCAATTAACTGGGCTGGTTGGATTTATAAGAAAGTCCAAATAGGTCAGTTAATAGAAACTTTGATTAAACGACCTTAAGTAGAGCTTAAAACATTACTGTGATAAAATAATTATCACTTTGGTGCAACACCATATTTAATAAACTAGAATTAACGGATCCATTGATTCGAGTTAAAAAAACAAAAACTTTTCATTTATTTCTTTTAATGTGTTACAATTATGAAGTTTTAAATTACAATAAAATAAAAATGCAATAAAACGAGTTTTGCAACTGTTTAAGACAGAATTCGATAATAAAACAATTCATTTTAAAATCGTTAAGGCGGGAAATTTTATACCTTCGTAAAAACAGCTAATTTGCAATCTCTTTTTTATTGCATTTGATCTTTTATGATCGGACGATCTCATTTTATAAAACAGGGGTTAGAGATGAAAACCCTCACAAACTAAGTTCCATTTAATTTATTCTCATTTGTAATGCATTGGGCATGTCCAGAACAAAGTGTAGTATCTGTCCTGATAATGAATTTAGTATATTCAATCATTTTTTAGTGAAAAATAAGTCCTTCTGGATTGGGACCATTTTTGATTTTGGTTCTAATCCAGAGTGCTCAATTTTTGGGAACTAGATTTTCCACACATTTAAATCTAATCTTGTGCCTAACTTTGCCCTCGAGAGAAACTAAATGAATAGAAACAATAAACTGAATGGTAATAAGGTTCAGTTCTATTAGTGACAATAGTTTTCTCAGAAGAATCCGGCCATCCTCGGCATCGAAATATGTTCAAGATAAAATCTGTCCGATTCAATAGACAGAGATTCCTTATTTCACGAATGCTTACATTCCGATGCCACATCAAACCAATGAAGAAACTACAGGCCGTCCATAACACAGGCCGTTCGTCTTGCTGAGGGTAACATTCGTGTTTATGTCTTCAATAATAAAAAAGGGCCGTAAACATTCGGCTCCTGTTTTTAATCTTCCCCAAATGTTAAGTAATCTTTTCCAAATGTTCTCGTGTTTCTGTCGACAAACAACAATGCGATTTTCCCCTCCCCGTTAACTTTTTATAAAGTATCTTATAACAGTTATTATTTGTGTTTGTAAAAGTAGTATTCACAGTGAAAACCGGACGATTTATTACTAGCAAAATGACACCCTCTACACAGAATGAAAAAATCTATTATTTTTCTGAGTTCACCAAAGTTTGTTTCGCTGCAGCTCCCTCCTACTCTAGTTGAATGATATTAAATACATATCGAAATATAACTATTTACTTTATTCTTATGTACAGAGCTTGGACAAAATAATGGAAAATAAAAGCAATGCTTTCTGATGTCAGCCTTCAATTAAAGCTTTGTAAAGCTCTGAGCGAACAGTTTTCTTAAAACGGGATTATCCAGATCATTATTAAGATTATCCAGATTATTATTAAGATTATCCAGATTATTATTAAGATTATCCAGAGTATTATTAAGTTCTGCTGTAGTTTTTGGTGCCGTGGTTTTGTGCTCTTTCTTCACAATTCTTACAAATGGTTCTACGATCTCTTTCAGATAGCTTCAGCGTTTAACCACAGGTTTATTTAGAGCAAGATGTTTTCCTTTCTTCTCCTTAGGCTGTAATTACTTTTCAGGCAGTTTCTTTCGATACTGACAGTATCTCAGTCACTTCCGCTACAGTAGCACCTGCCATAATTGCATCAACAATTAGCTCTCTTTAGGAATCTGATAGATCTGTCATTCGAATTGTTCTTATTAATATGCACCATCTGAAAGAAAATATTTTTTTCAGTAAATCTTTGACAATAATAACCATCAATAAAATAATGAAACCAACTGTTTTTAAATTTTTTATAGGTATTTAAAAACTGATCCAAAATCCATGATATGTTTCCATTATTTTTTACAACTTTTGTATGTTAATCAGAGAAAATGCATGCTCAAATATAATTTTTTACTATCATTTTCTATTGAGAACTGCTTGTTTTTTTCCGCACATTCAAAGTGTTATCTATTTTTAAAAATGGTAATTTAGTTTCAACTACAGATATCACTACAGAAACAGCAAGGGTAAATAACTGTCTAACCAAAAGCAAACAAAGCACTTACTGAACCCAGTATCTATGAATATCTGGGAGTTTTAGAAGTGGATACCATCAAATCAACAGAAATGAATAAGAAGAACAAGAAGATTACATGAACGTAAATTATTTCATATAAACATAATAAAAAGTAATAAATATTTGAGCACCATCTTTAGTAAGATATTATAAACTCTTTATTGGCTGGATAAAAGAAAAGTTTAGATATCTGATCTAAAGAGACGGGTGACATGAGTAGAAGCAAGGAGGAGAGGTCAAACTCCACAGACCAAAATGTTGAACGATATTGGGATATGACGAATGAGTTTTCGAGCGAGAGAAAACTGTTTTCATTCAGTCTCTCTGTTGGAGTTAAAACAAACGAGACACGCCAATAATGTAAAAACAATCTAAGCCAAATGTTATCGAGGTCTATGTCCGTCTGCTCCTCTCATTGCTCGAGTTAGAAAACTATGTTAAGCATGAAATGATTATTGGTCTATCTCTCTATAAGTAAATTCTCTTCAATAAAACCATAGGGAAAACTCAGCAAAAGTGTCTTTGTGTCTTTTTGCATGAAACGTTTTGTTCGTTTAGTTAAACATATGAAACACTAGAGTAATAAAAGGTCCTGCGTAGACAATCCACGTACGTATAAAAATAATAATGTAGTTGATTTGTTGATCGCTCGTAGGTAAGAACAACAAAATTACAATCCATCTTCTTCATTAATATTTATCCTTGCGCAGGTTTTCTCTCCCCACCCCACACACACCCCCACACACCCTACAGCCCCTTTTCTCAGAAGAGATGTTACTAGTCTTTCTCTATTATATTATTATTTCCATGGAAGATCTTCCTTTAATTTCAACCTTTGGTTCCTCCTTATCAGATGTTTACAGCAAGAACTCGTATAGCTACCACAACTGAAAAGAATTTTTCTTTTCTTCGCGTGTCTTGGGTCAAACAGAAATTGCATGAACATAGATTGTTTCCCAGAAATTCCAACTCACATTAATACGGAACTGTTTCCCTGCAAATTCCAAGTGGTCCTCTTCAAATGCAATGCTAACATAAACTTGTCATAACCCACTCTTTTAATCAATATTCGCATTCATCGGTTTCAACGCTCTCATCATACATTTCATCATTCAACTGAAAATCTATCGACTATATTAATACAGTATGTCTCAAAAATATGCTCACACTGTGTCGGGACATCAATTTGAATATTTGCGAACATGATTCTTGAAACTTGTATACGAAGCTATTCCATGTTACTATATGTTCATATATAAAGGTTTTACCGACATTCGAAGTGTGAGTACATTTTACATTATTTTTAATTTGTTAAGGAAATCGTTCCAGACAAGGCGTTAAAGCAACATGATTCAAAAAGCTATTTATCCGTGTGATGTTTTTTGATATTGATGACTTATTAGTAAAAATAATATATTTTCCCAACGTTTCTAACAATTAATTGTACAATTTTTTGTTAAATCGCTCATGTCTGCTCAACAATGTTTTAATACACGACGAATTGGCCTTGTCGACATTATAGCCTTCCATACTTAGTTATTACATACATTTCGTTAATCGTTTTCTCTTAAAAGATAGCAAAGCATTGCAAATCTGATTTATTTCTTACTTTTCACTGTCATCAGAAATATTTCGTTTGTTCGTGCAGAAAATATCATATCAGTACAACATCATTAAAAGAACGATAAACACTTGAACTTGCCGACGTCTACAGAGTTTGAAATATTCGAGAATGCAAGTCGCATTAATTGTCTCGACGGCGACGGCTGCAATATCAATATCAACAGATAATTCCAAAGATAAAGCAGATTTCATATAAATGCTTTTGGTAAATGTTGTTTTTTTGTATGCCGGGAAGCATCTATTTATAAATAACTGGAAATAGCACCCGACGTTGCCCGGATATGAAAGTGGTTTTTATATATTAGAAAACAATAGCAAAACATAATTTCTCGATCAACGATTGCCATGACAACTAAGACTTTACCTGAGTATCCATATTTCAAACTCCTCAGCTTAATATTCACATGGAACATGAATTGGAACAAATATATTCAGGACATTGCCAAGGCTGCTGCAAAGAATCTCCAACCTCGGTCTCATTGCCACAATTTCGAATCTTTGTATCTGTTTTACAACTATTTTAATGGAATGTGCTCTGATGAGCTCATAGCAATTGTACCTTCTTGACGTAAATACCCCCGAACAATCCGACAAGTAAGAAAATTCTAGCCCTTCACTGTTGTGGTCCACAGATGTCGGAAAGTCTTCTACTCTAATATTTTTACCTCGGACAGCTAGACTTTGGAATTCCCTCCCTGTTTCCTACTTCACTGACTTTACTAACCGGAAGAAGTTTAAATGTAATGTGAACAGACATCTCACTGCTCAACTAACGAAAGTCTCCTGTTTAATATAATCTCAAATAATTCCCACTTATGTTCCAAGTGGCAATATGTCTTGTTCGGCGTGAAAAAGAGAGTAAATAAGATACTTAATAATATCATATGTTGTGTGTGAAAATAATATCAAAAACTATATGTTACACATAAGGTTAGCGTCTGTGGCGTAGTAGATGAACTACTTGGTAAAATTCAGCTGTAAGTTGAATTATCCTGAAACTTGAAGGTTCAATTTTAAGTGTGGGCGACACTCAAAATACAACTGCGATTTTACCCAATCATGACTAACGCTTCTGCGGATGAAATAAAGGTTTCTGTTTGAAATTCCGTGCAGATTCTCAAGTTCGACAGAAAGATTGCTAAGTGCGACAAGATAGATCAGAAGGTCGGAGGTTACATTGTCGAAATAACACTCAGGGCGATAACAGTAGTCCAGAAAAAGATAAATAAAGGAATAATCCATTTTCTTCTAAAATAATTACTAATTATGGTTTTACGATAGGTATCACGGAATTCAGATCTTAAAAGGAGAATGCCGAATATTTCTGATGAGCTGTAGAGTAAATTTTATCCCCTTAGAATGGAGAGAAAGATAAACATATTTAAATAAAATTCTTAGATAATGATAAGAATTGAGAAGATAAATTAAAAAAATTTAAATTATTTACATAACCAGTATGGGATGAACATAATTTTTAATTAATATTATTTAAATTAGCCACTTAATTTCAGTTCTTTCTTAAGAAATAACATATTCAGCGAAATTAATTAGTAGATTGTAATATGATAACAAACTTTATACGAAACTATTGTAGATTGAGGAAGTAAGAGTGGAACATCTTAATTTAAAGTAGAATTTGAAGTAGTAATTTACATTGCACTGTGTAGAAACGATTGTTGATCTTATAAAATCATTTTATATAATGGCCTGATGTAAAGTTTAAAAAGCAAGAGTCAAGTATCATGATTCAATTGTTCTTTAGACAGTAACAATTGTTTTGAACGCGCCACTATCTTATCAAAGAACCTAATCTTGATTTTATACACAAGTGTTTTTTACTTATGCGATAAAACTTCTTAAATGAACTTGTGGTATTAGGTGGTATAAGTGTGTTAACTTTGGTTAGAATGAAACTGTCCCTTCCTTGATCGGATGTTTTATGTTATCGATACATTTCTCAGGGATTCTGATACAAAATCTACCTACGAACACTTCCAGGCACATAACGTGCATATGTATGAAATTAAAAAAAACATCAGCCTAGCCGTTTTTGGAGTTCATAGAGAACGAACCAACATACACACAGACATAAAATTAGATACTTTATTACATTATCAAGTCAAACACGGTTACAGAAAGATTTTTAGCATTTTTATATTTTTATAAATTAAAAAAATCTTATTGTATTTTATCATCTCTTACTGATTTGATAATATTATTTTATCATCTCTTACTGATTTGATAATATTATTTTATCATCTCTTACTGATTTGATAATTTATTTTATCATCTCTTACTGATTTGATAATATTATTTTATCATCTCTTACTGATTTGATAATATTATTTTATCATCTCTTACTGATTTGATAATATTATTTTATCATCTCTTACTGATTTGATAATATTATTTTATCATCTCTTACTGATTTGATAATATTATTTTATCATCTCTTACT
>NC_136515.1:37183845-37191345 GCF_053919585.1 Euprymna scolopes
TATATCAAAAACACTTGTAAACGTTTTATTTTTTAATTTTTTATTTCCATACTTTGTTGACCAGGCGAGTACGCAGAGCCCACAATTTTAATGAATCATCATTATGCCAGATCAAACATACCCATTCCTGTGTCTCAATACATCTTCAATCATTATATGTGATCAGTTTTCTATAATAGTCAACCATATAGGAGGCTATTCGTGACCAGACACACACACACAGACGTTCAGCTTTATATATATATATATATATATATATATATATATATATATATATATATATTAGTGATGGAACGATTCTAATATTTTTTCCGATTCAGATACAATTACCGATTCTGTACTAAATCGCCGACTGCGATACAATTACTGATTCCGATTCATTAGAAATCTCTAAATATATACTAAAAAAAAAAAAAAAGTTCTGTGTATGAAGATAGTGATTATCTCGACTTCTTTGAATTCTTCACAATTTTTCTTTGAAATGTTTTTATTTGCCTTTTACTGTGTTACATCATGTTAGTTTCATCATATTGCGCTCTGTTTAGTATGAATTCTTAGCGTTTGTTTGAATCAAGAAAAAGTGGACAAAACCAGTTAAATATTGAAAATATAAGAGAAATCCAAAATTAATCTATTTATGTTTGTTATATTCTTCCATTTCAACGCATAAACATACAAACCATATGTGTGTGTTTGTAAAGCCAATTACGGTGCCAAAAATTTTGTCCAATAAATAAAAAAATAAATGAAATATTTCGGTCGATAACCGACTATGAACAGTGAATTAAAGACATTTTTCGCTTTTTCTTATTCCATATATATGTGTGTGTGTGTGTGTGTGTGTGTGTGTGTGTGTGTGTGTGTGTGTGTGTGTGTGTGTGTGTGTGTGTGTGTGTGTGTGTGTGTGTGTGTGTGTGTGTGTGTGTGTGTGTGTTACTTCAATCCAAGTTCTCAGAAATCAAGAAGGCCCCTTTCTTGGGGCTAACACTTGATTTCTATATGAGATACATAGATGTTCGAATATTCCATTTAAGTCTCCTTTACGTCTCAAACATTGTGTTAATAAAGAAGTTGAGAACATAATTTTCTTCTCCCAAATTGATCATTTAAATATTTCAGAGTATATCTTTCTTGTAGTCGCTTGGCCTTGCTGGATTCCAGGACAAGAATTCATCTAGTCTGGTGGAATATCTGGCTTTTTGTTGTTACTTAAAATAACATCAGTTGGAGAAGATGCACCATTCCTCGTTAAAGCCAGTGCAGCTTGGCCATAACAAGGAGATCTTATTTGTGCTGCGAATAATATGTGATTTTGAATATTAAGTCAGAGTTTACATCTCGGGAAAAGTAACCTTTTGCCAGGTTGTCTTGACAAACACCTGTACAGAGAAACCTTAGACACTCGAGGATAGTGTCCAGTAAGCATTCAAGTCTTAGGGCATATATGAGTAATTAATGCAGTATTAGTTTCAAATATTTATTTTGTTTCTTTTCTTTTTTCGGTGGTTGGTAGAGTACGCTTTCGGAGGAACCTCTTAAATTATCAATTTGGTAAAATAAATAATGCACCTATGTTTCTGACCCTGCTACCTAGATTACATATTGACGTTTTTAAAAATGTATTATTTAATATAATTCAAATTGATGCAACGCAAATCTTTTCTTATTTAATTTGTTTCTAATGTAGTTGAAAACTATTTTAATGCCAGGTACGAGTTGTGTGGATAAAACCGGCGAAGTTTTAAAAAATAATATAAAATAATATATTACCAAGAATATATATTTTTACAAAATTGATAATGATCTGTTCATTAGTTTTGGGGGTTATTCTGTAAACACATACGTATGCATATATCTTATATCTATCTACCCTCTCTCTCTTTCTCTCTCTTATTCTCTCTTTCTCTCTCTCTCTCTCTCTCTCTCTCTATATATATATATATATATATATACATATATATCTTCTTCTTCTCTATCTTCTATCTTCTTCTATTCTATCTATCTATTCTATTTCTATCTATCTATCTTCTTCTATTCTATCCTCTTCTATCTATATTCTATTTCTATCTTCTATCTATCTATCTATCTTCTTCTATCTATTCTATCTTCTATCTATATAAATAAAATGAACTCATTTTTCCCCTGCGATTTTGACCTTAATAGGATTGAAAATCAAGACATTTCATGCAAATGTAATGTGCACGAACATTACCTTTGGTGTGTTATAGGCCTATCATCTATCCACTTACTCGATAAACTTAGATCCCTATATTTTTTCTGCTTAGAGTCCACGGCCAAATTCGGTTACAATCAATGAAAGTGGTAAAATCTTTTCCCGGTTTCAGTTCGTAGTTTCTTTAAAAAAATGGATTGGCATCTTTCCGTCGGTTGAAACGCAACTTTCGATTACCTCGAATCCAATGATTACTTATGTCATTTCTTCCTTTTCTTCTTTTTTTTATTGTATTTATATTGCGGGGGGGGATTAACGAACCGAACGGTTACTGATCCCATCTTTTTTTTTTTTTTTTACTATATTTTTTTGTTTATTTCATTTACATAGGGGGGGGTACGGACCGAAAGGTTACTGATGCCATCTTTTTCTTTTTTTTTTTTTAACTTTTTTTTATCAGACATTCTTAGCCCACGTTCAATTTTACCTTGCTTAATTTAACAACGCTCTCTTACTGAAATATCCTCCGCATTAAAAATACAGTTTACACAGAGAAAATCGCGTTTATTACATGAATAAACAAACAAACGGAATCAACTACCATTGGATTCCCAACTGTATTTATGCCGCGTTCCTTTCTTTTTCGACATAGGCTCATAAATTAACACTCCCCAGCCAACATTCAGGTGAATACAGTTCAGTTCTCTTACATAAATCCGTTCTCCGCCGCATTTTACAGTTTACACAGAAACAATCGCGTTTATTAAATACACAAAAACACGGAGCGAAATAACATATGATTCCAGATTTTACATCTAACTCTATCCGTCTGCAACTAATAATTGCGTATCAACTGTATTTATGCCACGTTCATTCCTTTATCGACCTAGCCTCATCGATTAACAATTCCCAGCCAACATTCAGGTAAATACAGTTTTATATGCAGCCGATTTCCAAGTATATGGACTTTTTCCTTTTCGGCTTAGCCTCATCGATTAACAACTTCTGTTTTTTTTGGGGGGGTCTTCTTTTCTTTTCTTTTTGGGCCAATTGCATTTTTTTAATTCCCCCACCCCAACCCCGGAAACAAACACCCGGGCAACAATTTTTTTTTTTAGTCTTTTGTTTTGATTTACCCAAAACCACACACACCTCGAAACACCCGGGAAACGCCGGGTACCCCCGCTAGTATATATATGTATATATATATATATATATATATATAATCACGTTGACACACTAGTTCTCATCAGATAATTGAAGTCAAGCAACGTTGAGCCTGGCTAGTACTAGATGGATGACCATTTGGGAATTCTAGGCGCTGTATATGCTCACCGCTTATCTCGACATTGTATACAGTTGTCCTGAAACTCCACTTGCCACTGGTATTTAACAACGGTTGGAGATTGCGTAACTCTTACCACAAACATTTCACACGCAGGTTATCTATAGTCTATTAAGACTGGAGGAAGCTACTATATATATATATATATATATATATATATATATATATATATATATATATATATATATGTATGTATATATGTATGTATGTATATATGTATGTATGCATGTATATATATGTATGTATGTATATATATATTTTTTTTTACAAAGGCATCACCACATTATCAAGGCCCAGAGGCCACTCAAGGATAAGGGTTAAAGAGTGTACAGTAGAAGTTGGTCAATATAGTAATCATTAGTAATGAAAATTTGGTAAATTTAATAACTTATATGGAACGGCTCATCAAGAACTTATTTACCTTAGACTTGAACACAACCATATTGTAGTCAGCCGGAAAGCAGGAAAACGGAAGACAATTCCACAGGCGTGCAGTTCTAAGAAAGAAGCTTTGTTCATGGAATCTATGTTTAGGTTTAGGCACAGATAAAGAGTGGGGGAAATTATTGATAGTGTTTACAGCTAGACGAGTGTTTCTTGTGAAAGTTTGGCGAGGGGGGACCATAGATTGAAGCTCAGTTGAACACTTTCCATGAAAATAACGATACATCAGAGACAAACTCGCAATATCTCTTCTGTGAGATAGAGGTTGTAAGGAGGGGAAAAGGACATCTCCTACGAGGCTACGAAGTCTATTTTGAACTCTATCAAGGCAGGACAAGTCCTTTCTAGCAGCTCCTGCCCAGATGTGGCAACAGTATTCCATCCTTGGACGTACCTGGCTCTTATATAAATAGAGAATAGCATCAGCAGTGAGATATCTACTGGATCGATAGAAAGATCCCACCATTTTTCCAGCGGCCTTGGCAACAGATTTGATATACGTGTTCCATTTAAGATCAGGAGTAATGGTCAAGCCCAGAAGCTTGTCAAAACTTGAGGCCTCCTGAAGACGAGAGCCATTCATTTCAATTGATGACAAATGTGGATTAAAATGTTGATGATGTAAAGAGAGAAGCTTGGTTTTAGATGCATTAAAAGTAACCAGCCACTCCTTTCCCCATTGTACTACATGCTCAAGATCAGAGGAGAGAGAATTGGAGAGTACTTGCTCGTTTACTGTCTTAGATGTGGTACCATAAATGGTAGTGTCGTCAGCATAAATGTCTACAAATGATGTAAGGATATGATTTGGAAGATCATTAATGTAGATCAGGAAAAGAGTTGGGCCCAGGATGGATCCCTGAGGGACACCGGCATTAATACTGTGAGCTTCTGATTTTTGCCCCTCAACTACTACTCTTATGAACCTATCAGAAAGAAATGATTTAATAATTGAGAAGACTTTTCCAGCTATACCATAGCTAGTGATCTTATGAAGTAAACCTTTATGCCATACCCTATCAAAGGCTTTAGATATGTCAAGAGCAATTGCCGTAGAAAGATTGCCACCGTCGAGAGATTTGCTAATCCTATGCGATATAACTGTAAGGACATCTGCTGTAGATCTAGCAGAACGGAAACCATATTGAGTGTCACTAAGAAGGTTATTTTTGTTGAGATGTTTGATTACTTCTGTATTTAACACAGATTCTAGCAACTTACTCATGACGCACAGGAGACTTATTGGCCTGTACTGAGAGGGGGATGAGCGATCACCTGAATTCTTAAATACAGGGCATACTGATGAGATTTTCCAGGGAGATGGGAAACTATTCTCCTTAAGACAACGTTTAAACAGTTTTGTAAGTATGGGCGCTAGTTCAGGTTGAAGTTTTTTGAGTACTATAATTGGAATACCATCAGGGCCAGTTGCTTTACTGGAATCAAGGTTTTTGATTAGCTTGGCAACATCACGTACAGATATACGTATATCACATAGCGTGTTTTCTGATACAGGAGGAAATATTGGGGGTTGGCGGTCTTGGTCGCAAAGAGTAGAATTAGCTGCAAAGTTCTTGACAAAGAGTTTGGCTTTGTCTGATGCTGACGAGATTACCTCAGGTCCATTGATAATAGTTGGGATGGAGCACACGCTTCTGTTCAGGATTCTGTTTGCTATTTGCCAAAACTGGTGGGAACCAAGCCGCTGCTCAGCTACTTTGGACTTAACAGATTGAGCATACAACTCTCTTGCGTTCCTTATTACTTTCTTACAATGGTTGCTGGCAGTCCTGAAAACGGCTTTAGTTTCCATACATCTATTACGTTTGAAGCAGTGGAAAAAGTGATTTCTGTGCGCAATGGCAGCAGCACATTCTGGAGAGAACCATGGCTGGCTGTTAGGTTTTTGCTGAAACTTTTTAGAGGGTATGAAATGGTCAATACCTACAATTAACCATTCAGTTAGGTCTAATACTATAGAGGACACATCCTTTTTAAACATGTATATATATGTATGTATATATATATTTATATATATATATATATGTGTATATATATGTATTTGGGTATGCGGGTATACCTACTACCTCAGGGAGATGAACGCCTCTGCCTTACATAGTTTCAGGTCACCCTTGGGCAAGGTATAGTACTTGGTAGCCTACCTCTCAAGTTCTGTGAGAACTAGATATATATATATATATATATGCAAATGCATGTTTGCTTGCGTATGTGTATGTGTGTGTATATGTCCAGCTGCCGGAGAGGTTAAAACTCCGTGATAATAAAACATGCACACTATGCCACTGCTTAGTCATCTCACTATTTCAATTTGTCACTGTGCAACCAGTGGTAGAGTGCGAGAGGGTACAATATGCAAGGGTTGGCAAGGATCATCACATCTGGGACTACCTTGGCCGGTTTTGTGTAGGTGGGGTCAACAGTGATGGTCTGCATCTTCTCCATCTATGCACTATGTGTGACATTGCTATCTGTAACACTTTCTTCAGTCACAAAGTTTACCTGGACCCATCCTCGTTCAAAACAAGGTCACTTGATTGATTACATTATTTCCAGGAAGGCAGATTTGCGGGACGTCTGTAGTGTGCGTGTTATGCGTGGAGCTGAATGCGGCACAGATCACTTTTTGGTACGCGAGAAGTTGAAAATCTGTATAAGGAGGAAGTGTAGGTTGAGTGGTGTTGGGATTCCCAGGCAGGTTGATGTGTCCAGGCTGGATGATCCAAGTGTACGTGAAAGGCTTCGATCCGTAGTTAATTCTGCTGATTTTGATGGGTCGTGGGCGCATTTTAAAAATACACTCTATGAAACAAGTGTAGATGTTTTTGGCTTCCGCAAATCTTAACATCAGGATTGGTTTGATGATAATGATTCTGAAATTACTCAACTCTTAAGTGCTAAAAATGAGTTGCGCCATAAGATGTTGTCTGCCTCTCATGGAGGTCGAGAGTCCCTCCAACAGTCACTTAAAGCAAACAAGGGTATTCTCCAAAAGCGACTCCGCCAAATGAAGAATCAGTGGTGGGCTAAACTCGCCAATCAAATCCAGATGGTTTTTGATTGTAAAGACCCCAAACGCATGTACCATTTGCTTAAAAAAGCTTTTGGTCCTCAAACAATATCTACATCTCCCCTACTCTCAAGTGATGGAATTGTTCTTATAAAGGATCCTAACAAGATTCTCCTTCGTTGGACCGAGCATTATTCTGATCTCTTTGACACCCTCTAATGTTGATGAGGACGTCATCAATGAATTTTTAGCACAACAGAAGCTTATCCATGAAATGTCTGTGTTCCCATCTGAGAATGAAATTAGAGATGCAATCAAGGAAGTGAACGTTGGGAAGGGCTCCAGGGCTTGATGTTATTACTGTGGAAGTCTTCTTTCATGGGGGTGATAAACTTGTTCATGAAATTCTTCATCTTATCACTGATGTCTGGAAGGGTGTTCCCGTCTATCAGGATTGGGTTGATGCAATTCTTATATCACTGTACAAGGGAAAGGAGCACAGGACCGACT